>NC_091124.1:87070000-87374500 GCF_040183065.1 Periplaneta americana | reverse complement strand
GGTAGTTGCAGTGTATGAAATCATCTAAATAGATTTTACTTTATGTTGAAAAAAAAAAAAACCCATGTTATTAGACTGAGTCAACACGCTATCATCACTTGGTAAGTTTATGTCTGACTGCTCGGGGTCCATCAAGTAGCATATACATAAACATTATTTATTTTCAAAACCCAACTATGCTTTAAAAATAAGCATTTATTGTTTTTATTGGTTTCATTTACTTAAAGGGACAGACTAAAATGTTTATATCACGTCATGACCATAAAACTAGCTGGCCACTATAATGGATACATGGCTTCTAAAGGTTAAATCTATTAAATTCAACAAATTGGCACTTCAGTTACACTTTAAAACATCCGGATTTCTGCCTTTTTAACAAATGTTGAAAAAAATTACAACAGACATCAATTTCAAATACCCATTTATTTGTTTTCTAAAGTTTTTGTAACAATAACATCAATTTAAAATACTTATTTATTGGTTTTGTAAAGTTTTTACAACAATATCTCTCTGTTAAATGCTTAAAGATTACACATATTTCCTCAATGTCTATAATCTTCAGCAAGATTTCTAGCAGCTGTTTTCTCACTTATAACAGAACTCTTCAGAAGTCTATATAAAATTCCCAGTGAATACCTTCCACATAGTGAATAATTTTTTGAAGGTGGTCTACTTTTTTTTTTTTTTTTTTTTTTAAGGGCACTTTACCAGGAGGATAGCGTACATTCTTAGGTAGTTCAACTTGTTGTTGTACGCCAACATTGAAGGCATGTTCGACTAGAACACTGATGAATGCAAATGCCGTAATATAGCCTGGAGTATCTGAACCATATTTGAAGTGATGCAGTGAAGTTATGCAAAAATGGACCCTCTCATCCCTCCATTTCGATGAACTTTCAAAAGAGAAAACTGTTCTCTAATAGTACTAGGTCCACGAGTCTTTAAAGTTTAAAATTTCAGTGAAACTATCTACTTCTTTCACAGTGAATTTTTTTATGGGGTGCTACTTTCTATTATTAGTTCAGTTAACTGGTGTGCAGTGTAAATTCGATCTTTCTTTACCTCCTCTTCACTATGCTGAAATCATGATCGCAAGGGAGAAAACTAAGGCCCCCTAATGCATCAGTTAATACTAGGAGCAGCCTGGAACGAGGGTGATTTTCATTCTGTCCAGCACAGTTGTTGCTGAACAATCGGACTTCTTCAATATGAGCAGGCACATAATTTTGTAAATAATTCAACAAAAATCAACAGACTTCATTAGATATCAGAAACGCATACAACACATACTTTTCAATCGATTTTTTTTACAGTTTCCCATAATTTCTCTTTATGTCTTTATAACGAGTAAAACAACTATCACTGTGCTTAACAAGTTATTGCAATCGAAATATAAATTATTTCCAATAGGTCTACAAAGACAATGTAGAATTACTCGAAATAAAATGTTTACATGTGGCACTCTTTTCCCGAGACAAAAAAAAATTGTATCTGACATGGTGTCTGCAAATGATCAGCCGAAGAAGCCACCTGCATCCACTCTATAACATGTACTACCAACTCAACCATACAACTAATTACTTGTTAAAAAGGCAAATGTCCAGGACATCTTACCTTTTAACAAAATGCCAAGACAATGACAGCATTTTAAATTTATAATAACTGAGATATTGCTGTCCTTTTAACATAGAATCGTGCATCTACCCTTCTAGATTCATAATCAATGAAAAAAAAAAAAAAAGAAAGTGACATCTGCCCTTTTAACAAATACCCATTCAGATGTGTTTAACACGTTAAAAATAACAAAGAACAATATTTTTCTAGTGCTAATGTAATAGACAGTGAAACTGACAGAATAATTTCGTTAGGAGAACGTTTAACTGATAGCAGTGATGCATTAGATGACTTTTCAATCAGTAGCGACAATGGTTCAGATTAATGGAGGGAAACTCCGACTCCGCCTCCAGCGCAGCGGTAAGGTATAGTAATCTCCCATTTGCCAGTTGTGAACCTATAGCAAAGAATTGTGCTGACTACTATATCTGTATGTTTTGAATCACTACGTCAGAAGCAGTAGATATAGAAGCACCAGGTCGTTGGGCAGAACTTTTCAAATTGGATTTCTTAAAAAATAATTCGTTTTGGAATTTAATTGATTCATTGAGGTTCTGGCTGATATGTACATCTATTTATCAGGCAATACATCTCACTTGACGATATGTGTCAGAGGAAGAACAATATTGTTTGTATACATCTGAAATCTGATTAGTGTAATATGTAGTTATGTATGCAATGGAGGTAGGAAAGGAACTGGCCACCCTGCCCCATTATCTCCTGGCCTAATTGCCTCATAAATGGTGCCATATTGTTATCACTGGTGAAGTTCAGACCTGTCTTCGGACAGTTGATTAAACAACAATATTGTTCCGAACACCTCTTTCTTTTTATTGATTTCTTTTGGACTGTGCACCACTTAATTTAACTCTACGATCACTCATTCTTCAATAACTAACTAATCAGTGCAATCATTAAATCACATACCAACTGATCAACCTTCCAGGCTACGATCACTTATTGCAGTGTTGTCAGAATTTTTGAACCTAGATTCCCTCTGAAATGTGTAGGAAGTCACATCCTGGCATAAGAATTCTCATCCCTCTACTATACTTATATATCTACTGTATAAAAATAAGGGCCTTAGACTGTTTTGAATTGTTAAATCAATGCGTCTTTGAGAAATAATGCAACAATACACCAAATAAACAGATATTTGCATTTAACTTTTCTCTTATGTTACAGTGGAGACAAAATAAACATTAACAAAAGCATTCGTCTTTTTTTTTTTTACTTTATTGCTTTTCATTGTGGATGACAAGTCTGCACAAACATTGTAAGACCACCTTAAGTATTATTTTGATTTCCGTCTTTCACAGTGAACATATTGAATGTTCAATAAATTATTCACAAAATGGTTCTTTCTCGTTACCTATGTTTTTTAATGATTTTAATTATGAAATGACACAGAGAGACAATTTCTTAGGTTGAATTGTAATAAAAATTCAAATGTAATGTGATCCTTAATTGAAGACATGAGTAGACAGTAAGATGTATTATTGTACCTAAGCTTTAATACGATATCCATTCTTGTACACGTACGGTACTAAATGTCTTGATAGATGATACATTATTGCAGTGGCGGCTCGTGCCTTTCTTGAATGGGTGTTCACAAAAAATATGAGTAATAAACACACTGATATATTCTCGTATAGCTGAATCACACGTCAGAGATGTTCTAATATTCATGCACCAAAATTAAAACCATTAAACAAAAGTAGAGTAAAATTAATTCATAGGACTAATTTTCATTGCTGTTGTAGATGGTGTTGAAGATCTAGATTTATTTGTAGAGAAGTTCCATGCTCCTAGTTTTGAAAGATGCAAACTTATCAATAACTTTATTATTGAAGTCCCTAATCATGTTAACAAGTTTTTTTCCACTGCTAACATAGCCAATGTACTTAATCGGTCTTCTGCCATGGTGTTACGGAGGAATGTTTTAATCCTCTTTTAATTCCACACACTCACAATTTCACACACGTCCGTTTCCAAACTTGAAATGTTACTGTTTCAACTCTCAATACGCATCAATGCAGCTTGTATTTTCCTTACTTTGCTGAACAAAAGACAACAGAATCAGCCCCCGCGCATAATGGTATTTTGAAAAGAAAAAGTAAAGAGAGAAAACGAGGAAAGAGGGAGAAAGGAACAGGATGCCAGACCCAAAAGAGATGGAGCATCTCTCTTTCTCTGTCACTAGCACGTTAAGACTTGTGCGAGCCAGAGCTATTGTAATCATTGTAACAAACCAGAAAATATTCTCGCCTCAGGCTATTCCACACCGCTAGAGAAAAATTGTGCGAACTGCTGTCAACCAGTCCAATATTCTAAGTTCCTTCCAGTCCAATGGAGATTTAAAGACACACGACTCATGAACAGGACATTCTCTCGAGACTAAAAATGTAGGAACATCATTGCGCATTGGAAAGTAATAGATGTACCGGTAATAATATTAATACAGTAATACGTATGATTATTATTGGTTTTTAAGGTGTTCACGTGCTCCTGTGCTCATATAGAGGAACCGCCGCTGCAATATTGTAATGCAGAATTGCTCTATATAAACAGTCAAAGGAGAAAAGTTATTAATATAAAAAGTATATATAACTTTAAAAATCTGTAAGTGAAAATTGATACCACAGTAACATCATAACTGGTAAATTTTTAAGAAATAATAAATAATACATATAATACTAAAAATTCCGAATTCGACTCATTTAAAAAAACTCTCGCAATCCCACCCTATACCTAAAATGACTGTTTTTCGGGATCTTCTCCGCCATCTGACAACACTGATATTGCAAACAAAAGTGCTTAGCCAGCACTATTGACAGCTCAGTGCAGTTTCAAAAATGAGTAAGGACGTTTCGGTTCACAATAAATTGTTTGATCGAGTATGCTATATTATACCCTAAGACCTAAGTGCATGGCCATTAACCGTTAGTCTGTTAATCCCTTTCTATTATTTTCTGAGGATATTAAATGCCATTTTTGAGCATAAGTTCATACAAATGTATTACTGTTTTTATGAATACTATATGTTTATTGTTGCTTTGAGAATGACGACGACACCACGCCACTTGTTGAGGAAGTTTTTGGCATAATCATTATTTTTTCTTTGTAAGAAAGAGTGCACTTCCTGCAGTAATTTAAACATAAGAAAAGCAAGAGGCATCGCGAGGTGCAATAGTGCAACAAAGATATGTATTTGACTCTCTTATCCTTACACAATTTTTTTAAAAAACCTTGCTGAGTTTTATAAAGTTGACCACATTCACTAAAAACTCTGAGACCAGATTCAGTGGAGGACACGATACTTTTATGCTGGTGCTTCCCTGTGAATGATGCAATCTCTCTACAGTGCATCCAGAGCTTTGCTTCGAATAAGCACCTGCAATACTCAACAGTGGGACATAGAACCAGCATCAGACCAGAATCTCGAAAAAATTAAGAAGCTCTTCCACAATGTAATTACTACTTATGAACTGTATACAGTAAGTCAAATGTACCTCCTTATTATTGTCTGTGGCCTCATCCAGCTGTAACCCAAATTCCTTCCCTTTGACTTTTTCAATTACTGGATCACTGTGATTCTGTGACTGATTATATTGTTCATCACATCTAGAGCAACAAGTAGAATTCGTTGTTCCACAACAGTATGCAGCTTCTTACACTTTGTGACTATACAGTATATGGAATCTTGTATAATGATAGCGAAGCACTGCTTGGTATGGACGCCTTCTAAGAAAAAGTAGGCCTACATTTCTATTATTTTAATCTTTTTAATTTTATAGTAAAATAGTCACGGCGTTTATCAACTATGTTTCTATAATTGGTTTCTACATGGCGTTCCAGTTTACTTGGAAGCATGCACTCTGGTCTCAAAACCTTCATAAGCAGTAGGACTACATACTGCGATCTCTCATCATCATTGAAATCTGTTGATGTAAAGACAAAATCCAAATAACTGTCATCATATTTGCGATATTTCCACCTTTTTTACACTCCCACCAATAATTTGTGGAATGTTCATTTTAATTTGACTCCTATAATGCTTATTAGTGTTCCATAAAACTTGTCCACTTTTAGGAAGACACTTTAAAAAATTTACTTGATCACAATGCCATTAAATTGGTTCTACCTTCAGTAAATCAAGCCTGTGGATACAGCTGTTTTTATATAAAGACCAAGTGCTGAGAAAATTCGATAAATAACTAGAATAATCCAGCCACTAGAATATCAGATTCAAATTGATGCACTGAGCAACACTCACATCTGTCCACATAGTGGGATGAGAAAGAACTGTCTTCTGCACTGCTATTACTAGAACAATCAGAGTTTAATAAACTCTCCCATTTAGTATAACATTGAAAAATAAAACAGTGGTTTGTACAGTGTCTGTTAGATGTTCTTACTATAATCGCATCAACACATCGATAGTCTGACTAAAAAACCAAGTGGACTGTCATTTCAATGAAAATATTGGAATGTTTTGCGGCACTCCTGCAAGCCAGCCACAACGTGAGCACCACGGCACACATTTTGGGAACCACTGCAGTGTAGACATTTGGAAGTGACTGCAGAGGTCACCCAGGAAGTTACTAAGGCATCTGTCGCAGGTAAGGTTGCCAACCCTCCCATATTTGTCCCTAATTTTTAACAGTCTCCAGACTCCCACATTTTTCTCCCTTATTTTTGCATATGTAAAAATTGTAATTCTAAACACTTTATTTTGCCGTGAATGATGATGGTTCATATGATGAATTTTGTTATTCAAGGGATGCATTAAAATGTGCAGTCTTTATAGAATGTAAAGCTTGCCAAGAATGGGTTTTAGTGCTCACCTGTTTAAAATCAAAGAGTGTTAATGTTATACATTTGAAAAAAAAATTGCTAGTTTTGTTCTAAACATACCAAGTAGTAATGCTCACATAAAGAGGGTGTTTCACCTCATGAACAATAATTGGACAGATATTTGAAACATGAGAATGACACATTTAATCAAATAAGAGCTGAAAACTGCAGTCAACTTCAACTAATTTATTACGTGAGACAAAATCTGTCTCAAAGTATTCTTAATTTAAGTCTAGCTACCAAAGTGTAAAATAAAGTGGTTTTTTTTTTAAGTAACTGAACCGAATAATTTGTCTATTTTCTATGTGAAATTTGGTCGATTCCTTAGTCTTCTATATTATCTTAAAAAAAAAAAAAAAAAAAAAAAGTTGGCAACCCTAGTTGCAGGAGACTCGTATTCAATGTGTTAGAGAACTGTGAAGAAGTCTAACCTAAAACAATATGAAATGAATACTATATGTTTGTTGCTGCTTTGAGAATGACGACACTGCATGTTCATGAGCTGCTGGAGCAAGATAAGGCTAAAAGAGTGGAATATACTGTCGTTGGTTCCATGCGATTTTTGTTCATAATCCTAGCACATGCCTTATTGGTGTCACTTATGAACTTCCAACCAGCCTTCACACAGTTGACTAACAACTGTCCATTATTGGTACATGGTTTGCAGACATGAGGCACGGCTTCACTTATATGGCTACGTCAACTCTCATAACATATGCATTTAGGCTGCACAACATCCACATGCTATTCATAAGGTGCCACTGGAAGTCGGAGTTTGGTGTGCAATGTCGGTGGGTCCAATTTTCTTTTGATAGAACCGTAAACACCACACAGCACAGACGCGTTTTCATGGAATTCGTTGAACAGCTAAATACTGAGCTTTGTAAAGTGCACTTTCAACAGGAAGTACCACATATCATATGCCACATGAGCCCATGGCATTGATTCAAAGTTTCTTTGACATCATCATCATCATCATCATCATCATCATCATCATCATCACCACCACCACCACCACCAGGAACTTGTGGCTACGGAGATCACCAGATTTGACCTGACCAGACATATTTCCCATGGGGTTTAGCTGAAGGGAAGAGTCTATGCTACACGTCCTCGAACTTTGTACAATTTGAAAGAGAACATTACACACATAATGAATAGTACTGACAATGCAATGCTCCAGCGAATGGCTAGAAACCTGGAATGGTGTCTTCAGTTCTGTCTTTTGATGTGGAGGAAAGAAATTTTCAGCACTTAATGTAAAAGTAAAATGACCTCCTAGGGATACTGTACATTTAAGATGCAATACAATGTTATCTGCATCATTCTTGTTAAAAGAAACAAGAGAGGGGGGGGGGAGGGGGAGACAGACAGAGATATATCAAAGTAACTTTCTTGAACACACTATACAGAATGTTTCAGGAGGAATGTAAAATACTTCAGAATAATGTAGTTTGAGTTAACTTACATCGATTTAATCTCATATACCTATGTCTGAAGTCTAATAGTTGGGTAGAAATTAAGGGGAGAAATACTGGAACGTCTTGCAGTTTTGTGTACTATACTTGACATATATATATACAGAGACGATTCTGTCCGACGCCGGGGTGGTATCCGGTGTAGCTTAGTGGATAAAGCATCAGCACGTAGAGCTGAAAACCCGGGTTCAAATCCCGGCGCCGGAGAGAATTTTTCTCCGTTCCATTACTCTTTCATCGTATACTTGACATGTTATGCCACATCTTTTGCATCTGAGCACCACAACTTCAGCACAACACACATAACTGAATACACATTCACTTAACATATAATTCGTGTATGCACATAGTGAATATGCGGACATGCTTTTTGTTTATGAATTTTGTGATGACAATGTATTGGCGATGTTGAATACAGAAGACGTTTTCCCAATCGAAGAGTTCCATCTAGCAATGTGTTTTCCCGTGTTTACCAGATGTTATCTGAAACTACTGGCAAGCTACCAAGTGTTTCATTGAGGTCAAAAAGAGAACTGGTATCAGTACCTGATATGAATTTATAATTAATGGAATCCATAAGAAGGGCAACCTCAGCAATTTGTCTTGTGCAATTATTTTATTTTCTAAAAAAGTTCTACTTAATTATGAAATAAACAACAACACAAGATGCAGCATTTTCAATAATTTATCATATTACAATGTTCTAAAATGTCTATAATGCTATAATGCTAGAAGTTCGTCCATCAATAACTTCTCAACCATTACATTTCAGACATAGATATATCAAGTTATATCGATGTAGAATAACCCAAACTACATTATCCTGAAGTATTTTACATTCCTCCTGAGACACCCTGTATATTGTAAACATTTTATTATGCTGAATAGAACAATTTTCTTTACATAACCTACACTGCATTTACTCCTTCCGGCATTTCTCTTGAGATTTAGCTGCTCTCAATTATTCTTCATCCTGTTGGTAAAACTGTTTACAAGTAAAATACAAATTCCGTACAATTTGTAGTTCAGCTCTGATCAGCTCAGGATGGCTCCTATTTCTAACATTTGTCCATTTATTCTTCATTAGTGAAAAACCCCTCCTTACAAAGACATTCAAACCTGGAATGCTTAGTAAAAACCTTATGATTTCGTTTATGTTTAGAACATTTTTTAAGAAACATTAGAAAATAAGAAAGCCACTTATCAACATCACATCTTTAATAATTAATGCATTCTAATAAAATATCCATACTCACAAAATTCCTCACACAGTTCATCAAAGTTGATATGATTTTACAATCTGAATATATCAACTGAATTTTCTAAGCTAGAATAATCTCATTCTTGACTGAATGAAAAGCTATGTAGCTCTGATTATTGATTAGCCTATTTTCTGTAAAATCATAGCATATTCTATTTCAAGATAATGCAGCATATTGACATAAATTTCACAAAAAAGTTAACATTGGAAAAGTGTCATCTATAGTGTAATTGCAATATTCTGACACTTTTAAAATAAAATCCTTTGATGTGCGTGGATAACAGAGAGATAAAAAAGAAGAAATCGTCTTACAGGCAATAAAAAAATGTAAGCCATGAAACATACGAAAAAATGTAAGACCTGCCCTGCCTGCCAACTCTAGTATCTTGCCTCACTGAGAAGGAAATCCCCCCCCCCCACTCACGCCACCAGGTTGTCTTCAGATATTACTAGTCTTCTCTCCTGGCAGTGGATTATATGTAACTCACTTCTGAGGTTGGAGTGCCTGAAAGGCAGATTTACATTGCCCCAATGATGTGATAAGAATGATCTAATTATATAGTGCCAGGACAGTTCTTAAATCTAGACTTAACCTGAATTCTAGACCATGAACGAACACAAGAACAATTTTCTCTTTAAATAAAAATCCCTGAGCTCTAACTGGGAATCGAACTCGGGATCTCAAGAACTGTGATTCCAAAAACTGTGACCACTAATCCATGAGGCTGGTCAAAAAGAAAATGTAGAAACTGATTTGTTGGCTCTATTTGCAGTTTAGAAATGCAGGGGTCAGTTGCTAGAATACAGTTTCATATTCAGAAATGTAACATCACAACTTTTGTGTTTCGTCATGAGTAGAATCGAAATGGAGGTTTTTCAGTTTTTTTTTCCTTCCTTATTTCATAACATTTCGCAAAAATTGCCATATTATGAACAAATCTTCATATATGTTAATATTTCCTAATACCGATCTTCTTTCAATGTTTTTGTAATCCAATGGGAAGTTTTGGATTTTCTTAAACAAGGGCCAATAACATGCGTCATACAATGTTTAAATTATCCTACCACAAGCATCCTATTATAGTACCAGACCAGTGCCCAGTATAGTCCACTGTACAGACCTGAGCACTGCCAAACATGGTTGAATTCGGCTAAACTCATCTCAAATTTTAGTCATGTAGCTTGTAGCAGAATGATCATAACTGAATGCCAAAATGTAGCAAAATTGAGATTCGATCGAGTGACCATCTGTGAATACGTAGAGCATCAATTATCCGAAACAATTGGGGACAGAGGATGTTAGGATAACTGATCATTTACGAAAACAAATTGTACCGATGTCACAGGAGCAGTATGGAACAAAGAAACACTGATATTAAACACAAAACTGTACATATATATTTTGTATCACACGTCTTACAAATAACAAGAGAACTGACTAGCCTAGTTTGACAAGTTCAAAATGGCCATTAAAGTAGGCCTACAGTTTAGGAAATGAAGTCCAACATTTTTTTGCTTCAGAGCTGGGCGAAGGCTCAGATACCACTGATGGTTGGCAAGGAGGAGGAAACCGCTGAACCAGCTGGTCTAGCACTACAGTGCTAGTGTAACTTTTACATGGCACATGCGCAAATTTGAATTTGCCGACTGGAACACTTTCGGTTAACCAATGTTTCGGTTGATCGGTATTCAGATAATTGATGCTCTACTGTACTCACTTTTATGTGTAAACACTTTCTTGTATCGAATTAATTTTTTCATACTCTAATACCTATAAGATGTCCTCAATAAAATTACGAAAACATACAGAAAATGTAAGTTATGGGCTGAATTCCGAACACTGCGACCCTCATTTATGGCAAGAAAAGCATTGGTATTTGTAGTTTCGTTTTCATGCTATGTGAATAGTGTCTGTTACCTAACAGACAATTCCTATATTCGTGAATTTGCAGACACTCGACAGGGTTTATTAGAGATCGCTTACCAACAAAAATAAACTGGCATTAGCCCAATAAATGACACCTGCAACACATCCGCCTTTCAACTTGGTCATCAATTCTTTTTATTATTCAAGAATAAGAGCTCTCTCAAACCATCTCCAGCTGTGCCACTGTTTACTAATGGTCTTCTGTTGACATAATGGTTACAGTTTTTTGCACAAAGTGTCGCTAAAAGTCGCCAATGAGATATGCGTGGGAAGAGCCAGTTTTTAAAATGGGAGGGGAGGAGGAATTACATTTATTTGCTTTTATGAAACCTTCTGGTTTTAAGCGTAGCTTAATCTCTGGACTCACTCGTGTTGAGGTTAGCAACGCTAACAGACGTTCATTTCACGTCGTGCTTCCTAATATTTTCCAAAAAATTCCCCCTCCATATTTTAGGGGAATGAATTTCATTTTGTCAAAATGTTCTTCATATTTTTCTGCCCTTTAGTTATTAGATACCGGTACATAAAGTTAGAAGTTTATTTATCATATTGAACAATTTGTTTCTCCATCGAACTTACTCCACATTGTCATGCGAGTAACAGTATTAATAAAAGTAGTCCTGACAATAGAACAATACTAGCACCAGGATGAAATCTGTAGGAAACAACTTGTATTTCTTATTGCTAGTGTTACCACTTTTGCACATAAGTAACAGTCTATTCTATATTGATTCTTTGCCTATTACTAGCTTAGATTGGTTGTTTGGAGAATAGAATGACCAGCCACAAAAATGAAAAGTGAAAAATTTGAATTTTTCGCTGGAGACCATCAATAACACAACTCTTCTAAATGCTATGTATGTGTATATATCTCCCATTAATACACTCTTTGATGTATATGCAAATGGTGAAATTAATCAAACATTTTGCAACCATTTTATTGGTACCTTTATTGATAGCAAAGTAGCCTAGCACTTATACCCATGGATACAAGAATTAGTAAAATTATGACAATCGAAGCTTAATTTCAGTGTCGTACAGAGTTGCAGTAAATTAATTCAGCTGTGGACTCACAAATGACAGAATAAACCTAAATAGCCCGCACATAAGAGTAAGGGTAAACTAAAGTAACAATAAGACTTACACAAACATATTTATTTTCATTTATAAAAAATACAGATAATTTAATTTAATCAAGTTAACTGCATACAAAATTTATCCTATAAAAGTATATAATATTAAATATATGTTCTCTATAATAATCAACTGAGGTGTTCTCTGGAACAATAGCTTAACTATAAAATCTTTAATTTTAGATACAGAGCATCAAACATTTTAGATCTGGTATAAAAGTGTTGCGCAGAACAACGTTAAAATGTTTCTAGAAGGCAATGTGATTGTTGGAGGGAAATCATATTTTGTCAGGAGGGAGATATGTTATTTAGAATTCAATAGAATATGCTGGAAATAGAAAAACGATGTAACATACATTAAGGCGTCATCCCAGGGAACACCTCAATTCTTGCATTATAAATTTCATACAAAACATTTTATGTCATTACTAAATATAAATATGTTTAAACTTTACATGAGAAATCTTTAAGTAACTAAAATACCGGTATAAGTTACGCACTTCGTGAGAAGAGAAAAAACATGTAAAAGTAAAATTACAACTATATAATTTCAAACAAGTTCGCAATAGAGTAAAATGATTAAAAAGTAAAAAAAAAAAAAAAGATATCTAGTCATATCATGTATCCAACAGTAACTGAGTTATATAAAACAGATATTATTGATACACAACTTACCAGAAAATGAGAAAAAGCTGTCACTGCGTGTAATCTCTAAAAGTGCATGTGAAGAAAGAGAGCTCTTCTGAAGTGCGTTATAAATACATTCCAAATTTATGACCTCTATGAACAATCAAGGTACCAAACTATGATAAAATCATATTTGCATAATTTTCATTTTTCAGATAATCAGAAGAGATTATTTGCCTGAAATAAAAAGAATAAAATATGTTCAATGTTATTACATTTTAACATCTTAAATATGTTCTTATTCTGACATACCAATTCCTTTCAACCTATTTTTCAAATATAATATGGCCTGAAATAAAGTATGGTGTATCGAATTATGACAGTGTTGCATATCCATATTTGTGACCTGATAGAGTGTAAGAGAAGGCCTTATGACCTTAATGCTAGCATAAATAAATAAATAATAATTATTATCATTATTATTATTATCCAGCTGAATTACGAATATATATGTAAATTGTTACTTCAGCCACAAAAAAAGCCATGAAAAGCATAAACTGAAAATCATCATCAATAAGTCTTGGATTTGATTGTGTAATGACCTAATGTAATTTCTTGTATTATTTATTAGGTTAAAAAGACAGTTATTGAAGGATTATTATACTTATTTCATTTATTATATATTTGGTCATCATTGAAAGGAATCATAGTTGCCCTACATTCACTTCTAAAAGACTGCATTACAGCATAATGCCGAGATTTATCCTGTATTTGTCGGTTTGTTACAAAAGTTGTCACTTAACAACTAACTATATTATAATGCTGCTTGAAGTGGAATATCCAAGAAGAGCTTGCTTTGAAGACACCCATTCCTAATTCATGTGTTTTAACCATAGCAAGCTTCTTTAAATCACGATCTTTAACTATTTCTTTCATTGATCTCCGTTTCATAAATTCATTAAATTTATATTTATGCACTTCTTGTAATCTGGTCTAGGAGTCTTTGGTGATGTCCAACTTGTTCTTTCATCCTATACAATTGTCGTTCACTTGTAAGCCATGTAAAATGATGTTTCATGGACGACCAGGTTCTGTGGTTGAACTTCTGTCTGTGATGTTCTGGAGGTCCAGAAAGTAACCAGTAGTTAATCACTTTATTATGATGAAAAGGAAAGTGCAAGTAATTTATCATAACTGTTGGCATTTAATGGGTATTGTGTTGACGAGAAATAGCTTTCTTTATCTTTATTAACGGTACGTTTCAGAAGACAACAAATTAAGTTTTCAGTAGTTTGTTTATATCTGTAGGCTTCTTGTCAGGTTTGAATGACTTGGTTGATATTCATCATGCATCTGAAAGCAGCACAGTCTGGCGCAGGTCGGCAGAACACAACAGTCTTTTCGGGTCACTCTTAGGACTGTTTGGGAGTCACGTGCAACCATACTGCCTGCCTGCTTGTGAGGAAAGGCTGCAGGCGGGCGAACGATACGAAGCGTAAGCCCGTTCACGGACGTAAATAGTCATGGGCAAGCCAGATAGACATTTTGCCTGTCTCTGACCTGAACACACATTTCAGCGTCACATTGTTGACAAGTAACTCCATCTGTTAGCACAACCATAATGCACTAACAGATGATATGGTTACCAGCAACGAAAAAAAAAATATATATATATATATATATATATATATATGATGCATCACCTAGTGCAATAAAATCCATTTTTATTTGACACTCCTGAATGTTTGCTTGTAAGAAGAAACTAGTCAAGTGGTTTGTGTGGAATGTGACATTGTATGGTGCAGAAACATGGACATTACGACAAAGTGAAGAAAAACGATTGAAAGCATTTGAAATGGACAGACATAATAAGAAATGATGCTGTGCCAGAAAGGGTAAATGAAGAGAGAATAATGTTGAAACTGATCAGAACGAGAAAAAGAAACTGGCCGGGTCACTGGCTAACAAGGGAAGTATCACACCCCACATGCCGAAACTTACCTCGAAACTTTGGTGACATAACCGATGTGCTACGAGAAGATCACGTGCAAAACATTAGCTGCCTGTTTCCACTGCTGGAATCCTTCTGTGGCCAGACGATAACGAGGCGCAGCTGGACATCCCTGTCTCACTGGCGAGCGGAGTGGAGTGCATGTGTGAAATGGAGTAAACTCTCCCGCGTCCCATCTTCTCAATGAAGTATAAACAAGAGACAGAAGTGACTGGCATCGATTGAATGTTTAAAACACAATTCTTTTCGGCACCATGCACAACGAATAAACACTTCATTGTCACACTGATCTTGAATATCATTAAAGTTATCTCGTGACCTGTCCTGTCGCCTGCTCTTCCTTATCACAGTGTTTGATTCGCATTCCATCCGTCGGTATTCCGTCCTTGCGAGACCTATAACCCTGTAGTCATCACGTCTGTTCGCTGCTGATTGCCACCCACCGCTCCACTGGCTTGCACACAGGAAGGGCTGTCCATTCCAACTAGTAGCGACTAGTATCCACTTCCCTATTACTTACATGCAAAATTCTGGGGTTTATTTCGGGGAAACAGGCAACTAATATTTTTCACGTGACCTTCTCATAGTACATCGGTTATGTCACCAAAGTTTCGAGGTACGTTTCGGCATGTGGGGTGTGATACTTCCCTTGTAAGAAGAAACTGAAGGATGCACTGGAAGGAATAGTAAATGGGAGAAAAGTTCAGGGCAGAAGAAGATAGATGATAGACAACATTAAATTGTATGTGGAGACTAAGAGGAAGACGGAAAGTAGGAAAGATTGGAGAATGCTTGGTTTGTAATGAGAAACATACCCTTGGGGGGGGGGGGGAAACTATGAACAAATTAATATTTCCTTACCAAACCTTGTCACTAACAGTTGCACTGCCTCTCACTAACTTTCAGAGCAAGAGGGAGAGAGGGGGAGAAAGAAGAGAGGAAAAAACACATTTATCCTCGTAACATCACAGAAAAATGTCATGCCCATATGTTGGCAACGTTCTCCATCAAGTTTATCATTGTAACAGCACAGTTGAAAGCTGCTATACCTAATCCACCACTAGCAAAATAATAGAATTCACAAATAATTTGTCTCCCTGTTCTTTTGTAGCTGATTTCTTCAAAATTAACATACTTTATATCTTCAAAATAATTTAAAAACAAATAGTACCTCTCATTTTTTGGTTTTATTGCAGAAACTACCAATTTTCGCGAAAATTCGCGACAAATTTACTGTCATAAATAAGTCACATTTATGATAAAACGTGCACATACTTCTTGGCGCATCTCTGAGTTAATTCTGTGTCTATCGCTAATAAAAAAAACCAGGTCCTGAATATCTTTATATTCATAAGTACATCACTCACACAGCATTAAGAATTTAACTTACCTTTACAAAGCGCTCGTAGTAAGTCTTTGGAAGACCTGGTATATCTTTCAAATCTTCCAATTTTGTGAACTGAATATTATTAAGTATTCTGCAAGAGAAACGAGCAAAAAATAATTAAGAATTGAGGAACATGTATATCTCAGAAGTCATTTCAATTTTCGCATTGTATCTAAAAGTAAAAATCTAACAAATGTGATGCAATAAATTAAAATTGAAAAATAAGTTAATAATTCCTTAGTCATCTGCTATTTTCTTCATTCATTCTTACACAGAAACCTGATTACTGAAACACTTTTTCTTTTATTTAACAAATGATAATTAAAAATTTAACAGCCACAGATCTGTCATTATGATACTAGGAAGTAAGAAGGCAAATGGAAGAATTACAATACATCGAGCATTAGCAACTATAATTAAGAACAGTGGGTTTTTAAGAGTGATAAAACCCTCAGGATGGCTAATTTCGAAGGATGTAATGTCTATTGTTCCATGTTGTGGATTAATAGCGTGAAAAGAAATTTGTCCTCAACTTAGAGAACTCCAGGCAAATTTATCAGCTGTTTCAGTGAAAAGTCGACTTTGCTAGTTGTCATCCTGCTATTGCCCTGTTATCACGAATAATGAATTCTGTCTAATTTACGCCCCCACCTTATAATTGCAGTCCACTACACTGCCATATCAGAGTTCAGGGAGCTACATATGACCAACCAAATATACACACACATATATATATATATATATATATATATATATATATATATATATATATATATAATTTAAATTATGGTTATTTAATGGTGCTCGCAACTGCCAAGGTTATATCAGCGTCGCCGGTGTGTCAGAATTTGTCCCGCAGGAATTCTTTTACATGCCAGTAAATCTACTGTCTACTGCATTTAAGCACATGCCATCGACTTGGGCTGGGATCAAACCTGCGACTTCGAGTACAGAAGGCCAGCACTATACCGACTATGCTATATACTCTGTGTATATATATATATATATATATATATATATATATATATATATATATATATATATACACACACAGAGTGTACGAAAAATGTCATCCAATAACAGGACTGTAGGATAAGAGTACATTATATTGATTAATTTAAGTATAGGAAGCAACATTCCATAATCTATACTTTCGGAGATATTGCAAAGAATAAAGAACCTGTCAGTCAAATGGGACACATTGCTAAAACTATTGAAATCAATGGAAGAGGTTTAACAGTGATTTTTATTTCTATGATACATACAGTAAGACAGTAAGGACAACTGGGCTCTACATCAGAAAATGCTCAAAATGCCTACCATCCATCTCAAGGAATCTCCTAGCTCGACGCACAATACCCTGGGTTGTCCTATGCACTTCAGCTCCTCTGATGGTAGCAACGGCCACATGCAGACGAGCGATGAAATCTTCCTCGTTCTCTGGAGCCACCCTGTACACCAGCTCCTTGAGGTAACCACAAAGGAAGTAGTCCAGTGGATTCATGTCTTGTGACATCGGGGGCCAAAATATAGGCCCTTCACGACCTATCCACCATCTTGGATATTGCCCATTCAACTCCTGGCGAGACTCATTAGAATAGTGAGGAGGTGTACAATCATGCTGAAACCACATGTTATATCGTATCGCATAAGGGATGTCTTCCAGGAGAACAGGCAGATTTTTGCTGAGAAGCAGAGTATAGCTTCTGCCATTCAGATGTTCAGGTAGAAGGTATGGGCCTATGATGTTGCAGTCTATGAGCCCTGCCCACACATTTATTCTCCAGCAAACTTGATGACACCTTTCCCTCACAGCACGTGGGTTCTCATGGGCTGTTGTGGGTGTTAAACACTCCTTCCCTTGTAAATGAGGCTTCATCAGACCACAGTATTCTTGTTAGGTCACCCTCTCTGTCGAGCACCTCTAACAGCCAATTACAATATTGTGTGCAACTTGGACGATCACCCTTCCCTCATAAGATGCTGAACAGAAGTGTAACTGTAATGGTACCAATTGTCCTCCCTCAAAATACAATGAATGAGACTGTGATGCACTTGAAGTGTTTGAGCAATCTCTCGTGTGCTCAAAGTATCGTCCTCATCGATCATTCTAGGACCATCTCCTCCAACTGAGGTGTTCGTTGATCCTTAATGTAGATGTTGAACAGGATAGGTGATAAAGGGCATCCTTGTCGTAGTCCTCTCCCCATTTTACTTCTGACATTTCTTCTCCTATCTTGACTTTGATTCTTTTCATATAAAGGTTATAGAACAGCCTCCTCTCTGCTATAACAATACTGATTATGAAAAAAACGCTGACAAATATCATATTATGAGAAATTTACTTATCTAATATGAACTGTCACAACACTATTAGGTCTGTATGGGGCTGATGCAACCCTATCATTTTAAAATATTCTTACCTGAGGAAAACATTATAATAATAAATGATGTGTTGTTAGTCATTCCCAATTTTCGTCATACAGTATTTGTGGACTACCCACTTTGTTTTTCATAACAGAACACATTTAGAGCTCAATCAGACATCCAAATCATAGCAAGTGCGAAGTTCTACGTTGATCTTGAATATTTATGATTGTCTGAGAAAACTCTTTCATGTAGTTAATTTCAAAATAAAATTTATTTGCAAATCTTCATCCATTTTGAATTACGCGTGTGCAGTTCTTGAGCGATATCAGTACAATTATAAAATTCAGAAAAAATCAGTAAGCTAAAAAAATTACTTCATATTAAGGGAAACTTTTTGCAAGAAAAATAATTAAATCAGTAAAATTATAAACCTTAGCCACTCAGTAAACTAGAAGTGAAACTAACATATGTAACAATAATTGTAATACAGTTTCAATAAACTTAGAAAAACAAAATCAGTAAAACAAGGAAGGAGGGAACTTGACTTGGGAAATTTTTAATAATTTTATCAGTACCATTTATTATAAAACTTGGCAAATCCACAAGCTAATCTTTTACTGCTTTATAAGGGGATAATTTGAGGAAAATTTATAATTATATCAATATATTATAAAACTTAGCAAAATCAGTAAGCTTGAAAAAATTCTTAAGGGGAAAAATTTCCATCATTACTGACTGCCGCTGTACATAATGCAACACTAAATCAATTCTTCACATTCCACTTTCTACTACCATTTATTGTAATAGCAGCTGTAATAGTACATTTATTATTTCTACATCAAACAGGATCAAATAACCCAAGAAGAGATAATTTTATTATACACTAATGGTCAATGCTCCAGTATATCACAATTTGGGAAGTTGTATATAACCGTTTATAATAAATGAAATTATTGTACATCTAAGCCATTGTAACTATGCAATCGACAGTTGCTATTTGTATTGGCAAACCATTCCTATGAAAAAATAGAAGAATGCTGCATAGTAGCCTTCTGAACCAATCAGAATGTAGCATTTTCTATTAGCTGCTTCTGCTGTTATGCACTATGCTGTTGTATTGTCAGTTTCCTACATGCTGTGTTACATGGTGTTACTACCATGTGCGTAATTTTTGTGTTAGTGTTCTAAATAATTTGTAGCCTTGCTATGAAATATCGCAAAAAGATATAATTCGAAGAATGATAATTCATGGCATGAGAATCTTTTTCTGTAAAGGCACAGCATTAAATAGTCAGGCTTCAGAATTTATGGAAATGATTTATCAGCTACTGTGTAGTGACTGTTGTGACAGCATCACATCTCTCGCTATCAACATTACACAAAGCTGTCAGGTGCGTAGTTATAACAGCTTGGGTATAGTAGTAGTAAAATGTCCAGGATCTTGGATGATCTCTAGTCTTCTTTTTGCTTCCCAGTATAAGAATGACAAATATTCATGGCAAAAGCTTTCAAGTGCAGAACATTTTGTTACATAATCTCCGTTCATAATTGAAATCAAGTAAATAGATATTCTGTGCAGATGAGTAGCTAAACAATCATGTTCAGTGATTATGCAGAACCTGGGCACTATTTCTCGACTAGGTGACTCTGGCACCGGAGTTTTAATTATGGATAACCATTTATCTTCAATGTCAGTTTTCATTGTTCTGTTTATTATAATTTTTACTGAATGAAACGATAATTTTTCAACAGTGTTTACAGAAAATTGGAGCATTTCTTGGCTAAGACATCGATTAATTCATTGCCAAGCACATCACAATGAGCTGGGATAAACTGCAAGGTGATGAATTTATTTAATGCTTTAATCTCTTTAGGCAATTCCGAATTTCATATATTTCGCTGGTAGTGGATCTGTTGAAAGATGTTATTGCTTGAATTGAATAACTGTTAATGAGTCTGCTTTTTAAAAATGTACTTATTTCGCGTAGTACTTATGTCTGTATCTATAGTTAATATTTCTCCATCAAAATGATGATTGGAGTTAGTCCCTCCCCCATCCTGAAATATAATTGAACACTCCACAATGGATTTCAGCACCTGCACAATCCTTGTGTCTCAGAAGGAAACCATCTGTGAAGACAAGAAGTCATTCTGTTTCTCTACATATACAGAGAGTTAACAGTTTCAATTGCTGTTGCTTTCATTTCATGCGGTGTGTTTTCTGATTTCTTTATATTTTGTAATAAATCAGATCTATATTCAATAATTTGGTAGCTCAAGGGTAAGACTGTTTCTACATCATTCGGTCTTAATTTACTTTTAAAAAAGAAATTTATAAAATTATTCATGATATATAATATTATCAAATGTGTGTATTTTTTTACCTTTTATTTTTGTCGACTATATTCATGTTTTTATTGAATATCACTGGCTTCTGTCTGATTGTCAATTTATATTAAATGTGTTTTTTTTTTTTTTGCTCTTGTGTGTTATTTATTGGTTAGAATTAAGTTACTTACTGTATTTAGTAAACTGTTCTTGTGAATTTTATGTTACATTAATTATGGCTAAGACCACAACGTACACGAGCCTGGCTCTTACGGTAGTGACTGGAAACATTTTTGTTTTATAATTTTAATTTGTACACACTAGCTAGTTAGTAAATAAATAAAAATTTCTTTACAGTTTGAATATAACTGCATTGGAATTTGAGGTTTCTTTGTGTTTTCTGGTACTTTGATAGCAGTCATCCTGAGGTATTCTTATTAATTTCTCATACTGAATTATGCTGATCTTTTAATACCCTGCTCAATGGGCTTACTGTCGGTTAAAATATGCATTGCTGTTATAGGAGTATTGTCACAGCACCAGTTATAAGTCTCACTGCATGATTTTCTGCTGTTTCTAACTTGTTCAGTGTTGATGCATTAACTGTGATTAAGCAAGCTTTCACAGTCATACAGGATTTTAGCATATGTTTTATAAATATGTTGTATTTAAGACAGATAGTGAATAGTTCCATTTGGTTCCTGTTAGTCTTTCCAGAATGTTACACCTTTTCTCTGAATTTGTTTACGTGCTGGTCCCATGTTAATTTCTAGTCTAAATACATACCCAAACATTTACAGGTTTCTTCTTGATTTAGATTTTGTCCATTTATACTCAACTTAATCTCGGGTTTATTGTGGGCTAGTGTGCAGATTTGTTAAAAAGTTTTCCTTGAATTTATATTCATGCTATTTTCTTTGCAGCAGTTTTCCAACGTGGTTAAAGCTTATTTGAAACTGATTTTGAGATTTTCGATGCAGAAATAGTCAAAGAATCAAATCAATAGCATATACAGTACATTTCACTCCTGTATTTATGGTTAGTTTCAAGGAGTTAGTTAATCATCATATTAAAGAGGAATGGACTGAAGACTGATACTTGAGGTAGCCTTTTATGTTTGTTCATATCTAGTGGCCGTGTGCACCATTCTCGATCATCTAGCCCGTTTATCAGCAATCAGGAAACATGGTTAATTTTTGACAATGATCAAGTTACAGATGCGGTGCACCAATATTTTCCCTCGATCAACTCAGTACGTCAGCTGACGGTACGCTCACTTGAGAAGAATCATCTGAGCGCTAGGTTACAGCGTATAAAACAGCGAACGAACGCACTCTGTCAATTATCGCTTCGTTTTTGTTTGTCGGATGTTTCAAACATCCTCGCAGTTTTCAAATAACAAGTTTCAATAATCATGGAAGAAAAAAAGAAAAGAGCACCCAACTTCTCACAGTTCGAAGTGGGAATTCTTTTAGAACTCGTCAGAAATTCTGCATCCATATTAGAGAATAAAAGTACTGACGGAAGTTCTCTAAGAGAAAAGCAGGCTACCTGGTTGGATTTAACCTCACAATTCAACATGAGTTATACGTGTTTACATAATTCCACATAATTTGTAACGTAATTTATACAGTGGTTATTTCATATTATTGATAATAATTGGGAAAATTTCAGTATATGGATACCCCACTGACAATTATCTTGAAATAGGCTACTAAAAAGAGCAGATTTGTATGTGTTTGTCGAATGCTCATCATCTTGCTTACAAAAAGACACATTTCAGTGCCAATAATTTATTTGGGAAAATTTCAGTATACGGATACCTTGCTGACAATTATTTAAAAAAAAAAAAAAAAAAAAAGTAATTCGTCTGTGTATGTCGAATACGCATCATCATGCATACAAAAAGGAAGTTTCTAGTGCCAATTTATTTTGTGTCCACAAGGTTGGAATTTTGGAGTAAGAGGGATAGGAAAGTATCCTTGTTCTGAATTTTATCCATTTATTTTGTGTTCACAAGGTTGGAATTTTGGAGTAAGAGGGAAAGGAAGGTATCCGTGTAATTTCTCTTAATTCAAGCGTAAATAGCCTAATTGTCCAAAACGTCATGTAGGTTCTAATAGTTTCAAACAGCAAATCTATAGCTAATAAGTGATAATTTCGCATTCTACAAAATGGTCATTAGTTTTACTATATTATTACCGGCCTAGAATAACTACTTTATTACTATTGTGACAGCGACGTGAGAATCGAACTCACGACCAGCGTCCCGCAAGAGAGAAGATCGCGCGGAGCACTTTGGGACGGCGCGCGGCGGAGAAAGGGGAAAGGGGCCCACGCGACGAGGGGTGATCGCGCGCGCAGCTGCTTACGGAGGGAAGGGGGAACGGACCTTCCCGACCCTTCCAGAAATGCGTCGAAGTGGAGATATCCAGATAATTCTCTACACACCTGTAGAAGGTTCTCGCAACTATGATTTTGCTATAAAAGAAGAAGCGCCAGCGAACTAGTTTCAGAGTTTTCAGTTATTCAGTCAGTGAGTAAGCCAGAGCAAGCAAGCCAGTCAAGCCAACCGGAGTTCGACTCGAGTGAGCGTCCGCATCTGCGTCAGCATCCGAAGGCCTGAGCTCGAGTGCAGTGGATCGCAGTTGGAGGGACCTGAGTTCGAGTGCAGTGGACCGCAGTTGGAGGGACCCGAGTTCGAGTACAGTGAACTGTCTCTGAAGGTCTGTGGTTCGAGATACTGTGGACTCGAGTGACTGAGATAGAAGAACTGTGACATGAGAACTGATAGTTCTGATTTGTAAATAGTGCTTTGTAAATATTAGTTAAGATTAACAGTTCATTGTTGTTCGTACTAGTCCAAGTAAATTGTCATTGTCGTCGGTGGAGTGCTATAACGAATACTGTGTTGAGTGAAAATCCAATTGTTGACGAGAGCGTTTAAGGCGAATTGTAGAAAGGAATTATTGTTGTAACAAATAAAATTCACACTGGTGTCAGAAGTGGGATATTATCGACAATGGACAACCTACAGCAGATCCTGCAAGCCATCGCGGAAATGAAAGCTGAAATGAAAAAGGACATAAGTGACGTAAAAGCAGAAATGAAAGACGACATGAACAGACACATCAGTGAGGTTAAGAACGACATAAGTGATGTGAAAACGGAGATGAAAAGTGACATAAGTGAGGTGAAAGGCGACATAAGTGAAGTGAAAGGCGACATAAGTGAAGTGAAAACGGAGATGAAAAGTGACATAAGCGGAGTGAAAGATAACGTCACTACGCAAATTGAAAGCGTTTCAGCCCACGTAGATGGAATTGTCGCCATCGTGAAAGACGAACTCAGAGCCGACCTTGACAACCTAAACAAGAATTTTACAACTATAAACGAGACAGTAACCGAATTGAGGCAGGAGGTAGACCATTTCGACGGCAAAATCCGCGATCTCGAGCGTCGTCAAGAGCAGACGAGCGAGTTGCTGGACAAGACGAGTGAGGTGATGGAAAAACACGCCGAGGAAAACAAGCACATACTCACGTTGATGGACCGACATGCTGAAGAAAACAAGCACATCCTCGCGTTGGTGGATCGCCAGGCTAGAGAACATAAACAGATAGTTGCCGAGGAAGTTCGACGTGCCATGCAAGAAGCGGCCACAGAGTTGAAGACTCCACATTGTGGCCATGTGGAACCATCGCCTTCAGCCAGACATTACAACGTCAAGACGCCGAAGTTCGACGGTACGACGTCTTGGGCGATATTCCGTCGCCAGTTCGAGGCCATCGCAGAGCACAATGGGTGGACGCCAGCAGAGAAAACCACTCAGCTGCTGGCCGCGCTTCAGGGACAGGCGTCGGAGATTCTTCACAGCGTTCCGGAAGATGGGACAGCCGCTGAGATAATGGCGGCCCTGGAGGGACGTTATGGTGACCATCAACTTGCGGCAGCGTTCCGGACCCAACTAAAAACGAGGGTCCAACAGTCAGGCGAGTCCCTGCAAGAATTTGCGATGGCGGTGGAACAACTGGCCCATAAGGCCCTCAGGGGCCTACCTAATGACTTCATCGCTGGAGAGGCGGCCTACACCTTCGGCAGCGGAGTTCGAGACCCCGAAATCAGACAACAGCTACTCCTGGCAGAGCACCGTACCATCAACGCAGCTCTGGCGGCGGCCCTCAGGATGGAGGCAGCTAAGTTGACGGCGAACGTCTCGGCGTCGCACCGGATTAGGAGCGTCGCGGCGGCCGACGTCGAGGAGCGTCAACCGAAATCACCCGAGCGACGAAGACGAGGAGTGCCTACCTGCTGGTCCTGCGGCGAGCCTGGGCACCTGAGGAGGGACTGTGACCGATCTGGTAACAAACAGGAAAACTAAAAGGGGCCGATGCGATGAGGGGCACGTCGGCGCCGTCATCACCATCCCCTCGGCTGATCTTGAAGACGGTTAACAGAAGATGCGACGATGGGCTGATTGCTGACGGATGGATAAGAGGCCGCCCATGCAGAGTACTGGTAGACACCGGGGCGTCGCTCACCATCGCCAGGCGGAAGTCGTGCGTGGCCTACCTGGGAGGACGCCGCTGCGCTGATATGAGCTACGTACTGCCTCGGGCGAGAGCCTGCCCATCCAGAAAGAGGTTTTCCTGGATTTGACCTTGGGAAAGAGGAGACTGGAGATGTGGGTGTTCGTCGCCAACATCACTGAAGACGTCATCCTGGGACTCGACGCCATGGGGATCTTCGATGCAACGGTGGACGTCAGGCGCCGTATCCTGCGTTTTGGTCAGGATGAAGTGTTCCTGAGGGACGTCGAAGACCAACCCATGGCCAGCAGACTCACCTTGGAGAATCAAGTGACAATCCCAGCAGGCTGCGAGATGGTGGTGACGGCAAGACTGGACGGACAACCTAAGAGAAACCTGCTCCTCGATTCGCATACAACTCCCATAGATGGGGTTTATGTGGCCAGATCCCTACTCCCGAATCAGAAGGTGGTACCGGTGAGGGTCCTGAATGTCACCAATCGGGACAAGGAGGTGCCTAGCGGAACTGTACTAGGTAACGTCGAGCCGGTGGTGTCTGTGACGTCTCTGGCAGATAACGAGGAGTGTCACCGACCACGTCCAGATCTACACCCATCACTGAAAGAGCTGGCTCGAGAATTGGCGGAGAATTTAAACAAAGGAGAAAGAAGACAAGTTCACGATCTACTGACAGAATTTCAAGACGTGTTCAGTCTGTCTGAAAACGACTATGGGAGAACGGAGAAAGTTCAGCACCGCATCGACACCGGAAATGCTCGCCCAATCAGACAACCTCCTCGACGCGTCCCTCTAGCTAAACGGAAGGAGATTGACAGCCAACTGGAGGGCATGACAGCAAGAGGAGTCATCGAGGAATCCGACAGCCCTTGGTCATCACCTGTGGTGCTGGTGAAGAAGAAGAATGGGGACCTGCGTTTCTGCGTGGACTACAGAAAACTGAATGACGTCACCAAGAAGGACTGCTTTCCCCTTCCACGAATTGACGACACCTTGGACACACTGGCCGGAGCAGAGTGGTTCTCGACGTTGGATCTCAAGTCAGGATACTGGCAGGTGGCGCTACATCCTGAGGACAAGGAGAAAACGGCATTCTCTACAGGCCAGGGACTATGGCAGTTCACTGTTATGCCGTTCAGCCTCTGCAACGCTCAGGCTACATTCCAGAGACTAATGGAGTCCGTAATGAGAGGCCTGACATACGACACCTGTTTGCTGTACCTTGATGACGTCATCGTGGTGGGCAAGACTTTCGGCGAACAGCTGTTGAATCTGAGGAAAGTGTTCGAGAGACTGCGACAAGTCAGACTGAAGTTGAACCCGAAGAAATGTCATCTATTCCAGAAGAAGGTCAACTACTTGGGACACGTAGTAGGGACCAACGGAGTGGCCACGGACCCGGAGAAGCTACAAGCCGTCAGAGGATGGCCGAGACCGAGGGACAAGCAGGAGCTGCGCCGCTTTCTCGGCCTCTGCACTTATTACAGAAGGTTCGTAGCTGGGTACGCCAACATCGCTAAGCCTCTAACCCAGCTGACCGAGGAGAAACGACAATTCCAGTGGACAGACGAGGCGGAGTCATCCTTCCAGTCGCTGAAAGAGGCGCTCTGCACTGCTCCTGTACTGGGATATCCCATCCCTGGAAGGAAGTTCACGCTCGACACGGACGCTAGCAACGTAGGCATCGGCGGAGTACTCTCTCAGGAACAGGACGGGCAAGAGAGGGTGATTGCCTACTTCAGCCGAACATTGTCCAAGGTTGAGAGAAACTACTGCGTGACCCGTAGAGAACTTCTTGCCATTGTGGAAGCCCTGAAGCATTTCCACAAATATTTGTATGGCCAGGAGTTCCATCTGAGGACAGACCATTCTGCACTCACCTGGCTATTGGGCTTCAAGAATCTGGAGGGGCAGACCGCCCGTTGGGTTCAACGACTGCAGGAGTACAACTTCACCTCTGAACACCAACAAGGGAAGAAACATTCCAACGCTGATGCCCTATCACGACGTCCGTGCCCGGATGGCTGCAAACACTGCCTGAAAGTAGAAGAGCGGGATGGCGCCCACGCAGTCCGAGCAATTGCCGCCCAGCCGAGCCCAGGATGGGATAACGCCGCCATAAGGAGGGAGCAGCTGGAGGACCCAAACATTGGACAGCTACTACGTGATGTGGAGTCCGGCCAGAGACCAGTATGGGCCGATATCGCCAACCGTAGCACCACTTACAAGAGCTACTGGGCCCAGTGGGAATCCTTCACTGTCAAGGACGGTATCCTGAAGAGGATTTGGGAGTCGGCCGATGGAAGGACCCGCATAGAACAACTTGTCCTGCCCAGGAGCAAGGTGAAGGAAGTGCTGGAGGAGACTCATGCTGGAGTGACTGGAGGCCACCTGGGAGCCAACAGGACGCTGGACAAGTTAAGGCAGAGGTTCTATTGGTTGCATCAGAGAACCGACACGGAACAATGGTGCCGAAGATGCGACACCTGTGCAGCCAGTCGCGGACCAAGGACCCGCAGCAGGGGAGCCATGCAGCAGTACAACGTG
This sequence comes from Periplaneta americana, assembly GCF_040183065.1. Taxonomy (NCBI): domain Eukaryota; kingdom Metazoa; phylum Arthropoda; class Insecta; order Blattodea; family Blattidae; genus Periplaneta; species Periplaneta americana. The sequence continues at coordinate 87,346,413 of NC_091124.1, read as the reverse complement.
GGAGCTCCTTTTGAGATGATCGCCATCGACGTTGCTGGACCGTTCCTGGTCACGGATCGCGGGAACCGCTACCTGTTAGTCGCCATGGATTATTTCACAAAAAAAAGGCCGGAGGTGTACGCGATTCCCAACCAAGAGGCTTCGACGGTGGCCGACGTGCTGCTTGACAACTTCATCTGCCGATTCGGGGTGCCCCGGGAATTGCATAGCGATCAGGGGCGCAACTTCGAATCCAACCTGATGGGAGAATTGTTCGAGCGTCTGGGGGTGCATAAAACCAGGACCACTCCCCTCCACCCACAGTCCGATGGTATGGTGGAACGCTACATCAAAACCTTGGAAGAGCATCTGCGGAAGGTGGTGTCCAACCATCAACGAGACTGGGATGCCAGAGTCCCACTGTTCCTCTTGGCCTACAGAGCTTCGGTCCACGATACAACAGGGATGACACCGGCAAACATGGTCTTCAGGAGAGAGCTGCGCCTGCCCTGTGATCTGCTGTTTGGCACGCCACCCAGCGCAGAGCAGCCAGCAACTGACTATGTGGCAGAACTCACCGAGAAGTTGAATGGAGTTCACCAACTGGCCAGAGAACACCTCAAGATGGCCAGCGACAGGATGAAAGTGCGCTACGACAGATTAGCCAACTCTGCAGGATTCCAGGAGGGCGACCTGGTGTGGCTGTATCGACCTACCAGGACCAAAGGGAAATCACCAAAGCTGCAGCGTGCCTGGGATGGACCATACCGCGTGGTGACCCGGATCAACGACGTGGTGTACCGCATCCAGCGACAACCTCGAGGGAAGATGATGGTGGTGCATCTGGACCGATTAGCAGCCTACCAAGGGACTGCCCAGGACGAGCAGCCCTAAGGAGGGGGCAATGTGACAGCGACGTGAGAATCGAACTCACGACCAGCGTCCCGCAAGAGAGAAGATCGCGCGGAGCACTTTGGGACGGCGCGCGGTGGAGAAAGGGGAAAGGGGCCCACGCGACGAGGGGTGATCGCGCGCGCAGCTGCTTACGGAGGGAAGGGGGAACGGACCTTCCCGACCCTTCCAGAAATGCGTCGAAGTGGAGATATCCAGATAATTCTCTACACACCTGTAGAAGGTTCTCGCAACTATGATTTTGCTATAAAAGAAGAAGCGCCAGCGAACTAGTTTCAGAGTTTTCAGTTATTCAGTCAGTGAGTAAGCCAGAGCAAGCAAGCCAGTCAAGCCAACCGGAGTTCAACTCGAGTGAGCGTCCGCATCTGCGTCAGCATCCGAAGGCCTGAGTTCGAGTGCAGTGGATCGGAGTTGGAGGGACCTGAGTTCGAGTGCAGTGGACCGCAGTTGGAGGGACCTGAGTTCGAGTGCAGTGGACCGCAGTTGGAGGGACCCGAGTTCGAGTACAGTGAACTGTCTCTGAAGGTCTGTGGTTCGAGATACTGTGGACTCGAGTGACTGAGATAGAAGAACTGTGACATGAGAACTGATAGTTCTGATTTATAAATAGTGCTTTGTAAATATTAGTTAAGATTAACAGTTCATTGTTGTTCGTACTAGTCCAAGTAAATTGTCATTGTCGTCGGTGGAGTGCTATAACGAATACTGTGTTGAGTGAAAATCCAATTGTTGACGAGAGCGTTTAAGGCGAATTGTAGAAAGGAATTATTGTTGTAACAAATAAAATTCACACTATGTTAACAAAATTGGACAGTTAGGCCTAAATAATATTTTGTCCTCAAGTAAAGTCCCGATCTTCCAAAGCAGAAACATATATAAAACATTAGTCTATTTTGAGAAAAAAAAAAACATTTTTATTATTCATCTACAAACTTACTCTTTCTACAATAACACCAATTCTGTTATTTCCGCAGTGATTTTCATGTTCAAGATACATCATTTCATCTTCAATTCCATCAAGTACGTTAAATCGTGCCGCTATTTTGGTTTTCTCGACTTGACCATGTTCAATTCAAGATAATCAGTCCCACACCCGTGATCAAATTTGATCATCATCAACTTGCTTGTTTAACTTTGATCGAGATTGATACTCCACAAATTGGAGTTGAAGATGGTCAAGTGCAGACTTAACCATCATCAAATTTTAATCGAGAATGGTGCACACGGGCATAGATATTGTTTCTCCATAATTAGTGGCACAGAAGCATTGGTTGATAAAGGTGTTACTGTATGAAGTTTCTCTTATCAACTTTAATATCCAAACTGAACCACACGTATCTTCAAAATCGACTAATACTGCTAATGTCATTGGCTTTTGTCCAGGGAATTCTTAATTTCTTGGTTTATTTTTAAAATTTGCTCAACAGTTATATTATCAGTTTTAAAACGTTGATCTATTATGGTGTTGAGGAGCATCCCACAAGTGATAAATGTGGGAATGGTCACTGATCGTATCATCTCCTACTGCCTGTAGGAGTGGTTATGTCATACAGTCGTCAAAACATAGGCCTTGTCTTTAAATTGTTTTAAACAGCTGTATATTACCTAGACCAATAGTGTCAAAGTTGTAAGCTCCAAAACCGGTTGTGGAGCTAGATTGGAGCGTGAACTTGCTTATGTCTGTGGAAACACCAGAGCACGCAACGAGTCTAGTGGAGCGCTCCGCTCTGTTTAGTCTCTGTCTGACAACGCTGACCTAGACATTCAATTCCATACAGCAAATATTTTCAGGAAAGAACGTAACAGCCCAGCCACTAGCCTTTACAGACGAGCCAGCAGAAATGGGTAGAGGAGACCAGAATGCGACATTACCACTCGGATGGACAGTACCTAGTTCTGATGGACCAGCTGATCAATGGCAGGCGTGGTCCTCCTACACAATGAAGTTCAGTGTCGATGATATAATCACAAAACCATAATAATATGGTATCCATATTAAAACAGTTACAAGAATGCCTATAACAAAGCTTTTTCAAGAAATTTAATTATGGTAACTGAAAATATTGTCAGTAACAACTGCATAGATAGCACAGATATGATATATATTGTGTATTGCAGGGTTTTAAAAGTAGTTTTATTCTTGTAGTAAAATTATAAAAGTTGACAATTTTAAAAATATATATGAAATGGGCATTTAGGGTAAGAACTTACCTACTATAAAACTCTATCAAATTTAATGATTTTTCATAAAATGTGGACATATTTAACAATTTTTATGTTTTTAAGGAACAAAAACAGATATTTGCCCTAAAATGCCAGGTCTATCTATAACACATCCAATTTCCTGAAATTTGCCTACTAAACAATGAACAACTGAATGACTTGGATCACCATCAGAAAAACTTGCTCAAATTGTCTTAGTACAGGGATACAGAACTGGCGAGAGAGGGATGGAAAGCATGGGGAAAGTGTTGGTTCCCCATCCACAGTCCACCGGTATTGAATGACGTATCTGTGGCCCGTATGCAATCACATAAGACAGATACTGAATACGAATCCCCTCTCCTATGAAGTCAATGATGCGGGGGTGGAAGGAAGAGGTGAGTGATGTATTCCGATGAGTGACGTAACGCTACAATTGGTGCCCAGATCTGCAAGCCTGCCTTAATACTTTAAGAGCAGATTCTATCAGTACACAGAAATTTTATATGGACTATTTTTTAGACAGAAAGAAGGAGCTATTCATTTTTCTTAACTTGTATTGAATGGAGACATATTACTCATACGAAATTATCTTACTCAGCTTGCTGGTGTAGGCCAGGCATGAAAGATTATAAGCAGAAGGTGATTGGCGTGGATCAAACAAAGATCGTCTGTTATCTATCACATATATTTCTCAGTCTCGATGCTTTATCAGATGTCTCCTGGCACATGGACCACAACAGTGTATGCACTGTGAGCAAAAACACCATGCAGCAAACTCAGTCTAGCCTGATTGATCACCTTGTACACCTTTAAGTCTGGGGTGAATTAAGAATGGTACATTATATTTTGTAGTTAGAACTGGAGTGGGGGGAGGGCTGAAATGCTATGAAGAAATTCTGCTTGACAAAGAAGATGGTTCTACAAGACAGGAATGTTACTTACCTGTAATTGTATATCACTATAGCTGTTTTTGGACCAACAGTAGAGAGATTTGTTAAATCTCTCACTGTTCCATTCAATAATTTTAATGCTTTCTGTCTGAATTTTTCTCGTGCATTCTGAGAAGACTCTACTCCAAACTCTGGCACAGGTGAGATCATGAGAGCTGAAAAAACAAAGAAATGAATATTACATTACATTATATATATTCACGTTTTTGTGAGATCTGATTTCACAATGAAATTGATAGCTTAGACTTAGAGCAACGATATTGTATGTCTATTTCTGGTCAAAATTGATATGGGAAATTTCACGATAAAGCAGACATAAATATAAAAAAACTGAAGTGCTAGTCCTATCAACTGAACATTATTAATAATAAATATGTTACTAGAGCTTCATTAAACTGATAATACCACGTAAAAGAAACACTCTGTGACAGTTCATTCCTCTAGGAGAGTGGAGTGATTTATGAGTTCGTTTTGCACCATAACTGATAACCTTTCTAACTGCATGATAAAAATCACATGACTTGATCATGTCTGCATAACTATGCTGTTTACTGTTAGTACAGGTATTCTAGACTCACCAGCACAAAAAACTGGGCCACCTACATTTTCTTTAAAATTTTAAAAAATTGTAGGATTTTTAAATTAATTGTAGGTGTGCTGAGATTAATTTATTTTGTGATATGCAACAATGTAATACTGAATATGTAATAGCCAACAATGATCTTAAAAGAAAATTCGTTTTTCTTGCAATATTGTGTCTAAACTTCTCCGACTCATTTCAAGTCAAATTGAAAAAGTCTACAGATTGGTAAGCTCTTTTGAGGCAGTACTTCATTGTATATAAACGTAGCTAAGTCCTACAGATTCAGCAAAAGTGGTTGCATTGATAGAAGATGGGAATAGTCAGCGTTATGTGGCTGCAGTTCTTGGGATTCCTCGATTGACCATACAACAGGTGTACCATCGCTTTAGAGACAGGTTATTCCAGGAGACCCAGTTCAGGGAGAAAACGAGTAACTTCGGCACGTGACGACCATTTTATTGTCCTAAACACATTAAGAGATCGCCATTCCACAGCTGTTGAGACCAGAAGAGTCCTCCAGGAAATAAGACAAGTTAACGTGAGTGAGATAACTGTAAGAAGATGTCTGGATGAATCTGGGCTGAAATCCAGAAGACCAGCTAAAGGCCCAGAATTGCTCCAGTGACATCGTGTTGAATGATTACATTTTGCTCAAAATCATGCTAATTGGAATCTGGGGGAGTGGCAACGAGTGCTCTTCACAGATGAATCGAGATTTGGTTTACAGTCTCCAGATGGACGTGAAAGAGTGTGGAGAAGAGAAGGAGGCCTTTTTCTCCATATACCTTCAGTTCATGTGTCAGTTTCCAAGGTGGATCAGTAATGATGTGGGGTGGCATTTCGTATAAAGCTCGCACAGAACTTGTTTTCATTAATGGAGGTGTTTTGACTGCTCCAAGACACATCGAAGAGGTTCTAATTGAACATGTGGTACCATATGCCCCACTTATTGGTGAAGAGTTTCTGTTAATGCATGACAATGCCCGTCCTCATGCTGCAAGAATCGTGGATGAGTTTCTTCACAAAGTTGGATTGAATAGGATGGTATGGCCAGCAAGAAGTCCTGATATAAACCCTATTAAACATGTGTGGGACATGTTAGGGAAGCGAGTTAGAAGTCATCTACCTCCTCACAGCAACTTACAGCAGCTCCGAAATGTTCTAAGTGAAGAATGAAATAGCATCGACCAGACCATCATCCAGATGATCGAAGGGTTGAATCGGCGAATGGTAGCAGTCATAGAGTCACAGGGAGGCAATACCTGCTATTAGTAAGATTTGGGTGGCCACAAAACCAGTTGAACATTTGGAAGAGAATTTGTAAGTTTTTACACTTTTCATTATACCCATTGTTTGACATTGAAAATAATAACACAAGTCATAATAAAAAAAAATTGTTTGCTGAGAAGCAATGTTTTCTTCATTTCATAATGGGTTTCCTGATTATCACCACACTAAAAAAAAAAAAAAATAGAAACTTTAGGTGGCCCGGTTTTTTTGCCGGTGAGTGTAGTTGTAATTTGTGGTTGTATTTGCATACTACTCTGAATCAGGTAAGTACTTGTAACATGTTGAATACAAACTAAATCTTGGGTTACGTTAGTCATAAAAATGAAATATTTTTCAGTTCCTGAAACACGTATAATATTTACTGAACTAAAATGCTACATTCTCTTAGTACTACATATATTGAGTGTCATTAGCCATATCGATGGCTCAGAACCAGATTGTTCCAAGTCCATTTTACTATTTTTTTTTTTTCAGGAAAGCTATTTTAAGCTCCTGACATTCAAAGCTTCATGAAACAATTTGGAATCGCTTCATAGCAACCTTATGGAGAGGAATATTTACAATTTTGTTCGATTAATATATGTAGACAAGAACTGGAACACAATGAAACACAAATTTCTTTCTTACAAAAAGTTGGACTTAGAACAGCCTGGTTCTCAGCCATCGATATGTTAATATGTTAAAAACAGTTTTTTAAGTATTAGTGTGACTAACGTAACATGTAATTGCGACAAACATAACATTAAAATGTTACGTTAGTTACACCTCATGTTGAAAAGTTATCAGCTAACAAACTTCCAAGGGGAGAAAGCAAGACAGTCAATAGCCTACTACCTGCACTTTTAAGACATACAAGTCACATATGCACGAACATATTTAAATGACTTTCTGGCCCATTTCGACAATAGTTTATGAATACTGTTAAGGTTTGACATATACATATATATTCATATATGAGGTCTCGCCATCCCTCATTGAATACATTGATACAAAAGAGCACTCAGCGTGCAGAGCTGAGAGATCACAGGCTCGATTCCTGGTGCCGGAACGAATTTTTCTCAATTTAATAGATACATTTTTACAATTATTACTTAATCAATTAATAGATAATACTTAATATCTTTATGGAAACAGACACTCCTATGGCCAGAATCTTGTAACAGTGTATGGAACTGGTGTCCATGAATTTAGGGAGGTAGAGTGAGTAGTAAAATCTGGTTTCTAGCTGTAACAGCTGAGGAGAATCATCGTACTAACCATATGTTACTCTATACTGTCGACAGTTCACCTCTGCTGAGGTTTGTGGACGTGAGGCCAGCAGTGAGCTGGTAGGCCTTGGCCTTCTATGGGCTGTTGTGCCACAGATTAATTCCACTTGAAGGCAGTAAGAAAACCTTCATATGTTTAGCCGTAAATTTTTATTTGATAATGATAATAATAATAATAATAATAATAATAATAATAAAAATTAATCTCTCTTCCTGCATTCAGTGTGAGAGTGAATGGTTGCTTATTATGTGTGCACATTTGTTTAATGTGCTGAATGGGATTAATATAAAATACTGTCGTCATATACAGTATCATTTGAAAATTCTTTCTTTTTTACATAACTTAACTGTCAAAAAGTGAATTTTATTAGTAGGTATACATAAAATGTGAATATGTAAGAGACTACACTTAATTTGAGATTAATTTGTCACTATTATTATTACTACTGTAATCATTCATTAACTTCATAGTCCTATATAGGAGATGACCTTTCTAAAACTTTCTCTATTTCTCCCTATTCATAACTAATCTCGTATAGTTCTCTCCAAGAATTTTAGCAATTTGATTCATACCACTGTTCCTGCTCATCTATGATCTTTTCGTTTCCCATTTCATACTCTAAACTGATAAAAAATATTGTTGTAGATGTTCACTCATATGTATAATTTATGTCCAGTACAATGCTTCCTGCAACTTCTAATATAGTATAAGACAGATTTCGCTCACCATATAATTATCTAATTCAAATATATATAAACTGTTGAAGAATTTATACCCGAACTCACACTTTCTGAAGTCGAAATTGCAATAGAAAATCTGAAAAAGACAAGTCTCCTGGTATCAATCAAATTCCAGCAGAATTAATACAAGAGGGTGGTAGCGCATTATCTAGCAAAATTTATAAGCTTGTACTTGCTATTTGGGAAAAGGAAATTGTACCAGAACAATGGAAGGAGTCCATAATTGTACCTATTTGTAAGAAGGGGGAAAAGACTAACTGTAGTATAACTTTCGAGGAATATCACTTTTGTTGGCATCGTACAAAATTTTGTCCAATATTCTTTTGAGAAGATTAACTCCATATATAGATGAAATAATTGGAGATCATCAGTGCAGTTTTAGGCATAATGGATCGATTATTGATCAGATTTTTTGTATTCGACAGATATTGGAGAAAAAATGGGAGTATAAGGATTCAGTACATCAGTTCTTCATACATTTCAAAAAGGCATATGACTTGGTTAAGAGAGAAGTCTTACACAACATTCTTATTGAATTTGGTATTCCCAAGAAACTAGTTCGATTAATTAAAATGTGTCTCAGTGAAACTTACAGCAAGTCTGTATAGATCAACTTTTGTCTGATGCTTTTCCAATTCACTGTGGGCTAAAGCAAGGAGATGCACTACGCAGTTAAGATTGATCAACAACATAATTGCTATCATGACACAAACTTTTCCATATAAATTGATTATTTTTGCAGGTAAAGAGTATAATTTCCAAACTTAAAATATTATTTTCTTCTTGATATTTCATACCAGTACATAATTAAAAACTACCCTCCACCACCACCACTACTACTATTACAAGCACCACCATTAACATCACACTAAAATTCCTGTTTTATTTTATTAGTTCCTGATAAAATATGTCCTACATTGAACTTTTCAAAGAGCAGTTTCAAGATGCAGAACTTACAAATGTTTATAAGGCTCATCAAAAATAATATGACAGTCATTTAAATTAAGTGATGCAAGCATTATTCAGTTAAACAGTGGTAAGTTATGTTATAATTCGAAAATATTTTTAGATAAAAGTTATAGCTCTTAATGGGATATAGAAAATGAGTTTCACATAAATGAGAATCTAGAAATTTAAGTTATTGTGTAAACATTTGAAGACAACTATAGCAAGCGCAATTTACATTATGTCCACTTGCAGGCAAATGACTGGCTTGAGGTCGAATCTCTTGGTATGTATGCTTTTCCACACTCCTAGTATAATGGAAAGCTTATTTAGTTATACCTTACTGTGATTATGAAAATTATTATAATTATACTGCATTCATATTTGAATTACTTATGTATACCTCCATAAGTGCGAACATACACTTCCACTTATTTGAAGTTCATGATGCAAGGACAAATCATAAATTGTGGACTGGACAAGGAAAACGGTATGTGTGCCAAAATTACAAAGTGTGGGAAAACACAAAAAATTGTATACTTGCAATTATTATTTAATTTTTTCAACATTAAGTGTCTCAACATCCAATTTAGTTCCCTGCAAACATATTGAGCTGTGAGACAACGCATTACTGACAATATTATGTAGTGTAACTGGCTCCCACATTATCAAAGTCTGACAACGATATGTGCCATGTATAATTTCCTTGAAAACAGTACAAAGAGTTGAGTGATTTGTGAATATTAAAAGATAGAACACCAACAATTTGATTTGTAAGCATGAAAAACTGTTTGTTTTTCTTACTGACACAGGTCCTTATAAAAACCATGGTATTTAGAGTCCAGGAAATATAGGATTGCCAGAAGGTCTGCCTTTAAAGAGTTCTTAGGAGTCAGCATAGCAAACTTCTCCAGATTTGTAATAGACTGCAGTGTTCGTCCTCTTCTTTGAACCTGACATGTCTTCCACCGTTCAGAATCACTCAAATTATTCCTGGTAAGGACCAATGTTGGATGATCACAAGCAACTCGAATCCATGATACTTGAGTAATGCACAATGTTAACGTATTTAGAGCCCTATCAGCTTCTGAAGCCACATTCAAGAAGTCTTCAGATGTCATTGAAATCAATTTGAATGGTTTTTTAATTCTGAACGACCTTACAATGTCTTGCATCTCATCAGGAACCATGGCTTTACAAACCCTCTCTCTCTCCCTTAGCAGTTGTGTATGGCTTCCCTTGCTGCTGTAGTTTCCTATTTTCTACACACTTCTTTGCCTTAGATACTTTTATAGTTAGTGGCCTGTTATTATCCATGATAAATGCTACATTCACTGCAGAACATACTTATTATTATTATTAATTGTAATTATTGAGTGTAATTAGTTACCACTGCCACCGGGTATTTACCCATTTGCAGTGTGATTAAATACATACATAAATTCACCAGGAGCGAGGATAAAACTACATTCGCGTAAATAAAAAGTATACACTAGTACAGCCACGTAAGTTGATATGGACATACAATTAAATGTATTTTATAAAATGAAATTCAACGGTAACCAGAGTGGAAGTAATAATATAACTGTGCAGGTTTTTACAGCTTATTCCTTGGATAAAGTATTATTATTACATTATTAATTGTCATTATTTAGTGTAATTAGTTACCACTGCCACTGGGTACTTACCCCTTTGTAGTGTGAATAAATACATATACTTATATCATTCATCAGGACTATACTACGGGACTTATATCGAGTGCCATCTAGAATGCACTCGTTTGACTTTATAGAAGGATGTTTGGCACATATCCATTACTATGACATTGGCGCTGCTACATATATTACATTCCATGACAAAAACAAAATTTGACCTCGGAGGCACTTATACCGTTTTCCATGTCTGCTCCTCAATTGTTGAAGGCTAGCTAAAAGTAATTTTGCACGCAGGAAAAGATGTCTGCAACATTTGAAATGAAGATACAGCTTTGTGGAGGTTGCAAAACAGCCTCAAGCCAATCAGCTCTTCCGAATACTCACTTGTATTCATGGTTAGAATAGTGTTATCGTAGTATCACACTGTGACACATGGCTAGCAAAACTAATTCCCTTAGGTCAGTCGGCCGCTATTTGGTGCACGCTCATTCTTGAAGTGCTTCAGATTATTGGTTTCTTTTATTTATATTATTAGTGTTAAAGTTTATTTCCTGTGAGTCTGAGTGTGTAATTCTGCGTGCAATTCATATTTTTGGAATGTGAGGATGTAGTCATAAGTTACTGTATATACAGTATTTGAAACTGTACATAGATTTACTTAAATTCTATAAGTATTCGCGTTTTGTTGCTAAAATGTTGCACTAGAGAGAACACGGTGATGAGCTATATTCAACGCGATTTTGAGAATTTTTTGAAGAAAAGGAAAATATATTTCACTTTCCAATGTAAAACAACATAAATACGATCCATAATGAATAAATATATAATACAAATAATAACAGAAGCCATTATGTTATAACTGATAACAATATCATATGAATAAGTGATGCAATAAAAACGCATTACATTTATAAATGATTTGTAAGATATTAAAAATTGTGAACAAGTTTAAAACACACTTATGGAATTAAACAACGCTTCAATAATAATTTTAATGTGTACTTCAATAGTTAATAAGAAAATTAAAGTGGTTGACGATGAGAAGCCTGAGAAAAATTCAGTTAAAATGAAGCTAACAAAACTCCCCTTTTGGAAATATTTTCTTAAAACTCATGTATGTATGTATGTATTTTATTTCGTCCTAATGATCATACAGGATGATGTTGGACACGTCAAATTAATACTAAAAACAGTTCTAAAACTAATACACATTTACAAAATAATGCTTATATAACATGGTGTATTATACTGACAAATGATTGAGCACTACCACTAAAATTGTCAAATCTTCGCACAATAAACCTAGAATGAATAATTATCTATGTAAGGAATGAGCTTAATTTGCATGTTACTGCAAATCACTATTATACGAAACATAGTTGCCCAAGTTCTGTAGAAGCTCAGCCAGTCCACACCAGTAGGCTTCTGTCATGCACTATCATTTTCTAGGCGAAATATAGTTGCGATTATTTCATTATTGTAGTCTCAATATATTATTGGCAGGGGCATGAGAATTATTTAAGCAATCGTATGAACAAAACCAAATTGTATATAATAATTCTTCTACATGCGCATGTGCTAAATATGTGTTAGAACAAAAAGTCTTTGCATATAATATCAAATTCCATTATCTTTATATAATATAAGTATGATTTTATTATACAGGCACTGCCTTTTACACATACTACAATAAAAAATAACAAAAAGTACAGTATATAATAATTATTAAGTAAGCGTCACTCTAGTATATAGATGTAAATAACGAGAAAAAGTAAGAGTGATGAATAAAAATATTCAGGTAAGAGAGAGATTATATTCTTTGGTTTTCTAAAGACAATAAACACTTAACAGTATATGCACATTGTGAAATTTGTTAGTTATTCTATACTATATTGAAATAACAATGATTACACATTTCTATTCTACATAAATTATTACATTAGAAAATTTAATCTGTCACACTGTAACATCAATGTGGTCTATTACTTCCATACCTCGTATGATATTTACCTAAGATAATTTAGTGGAAAATTTGGTGTCTATAAATGTTGATGATATATAATTTTCTTAATGTAACAAATCATATGATATATACCGGTACTGGTAGTGTCAGAAGAAGTTTAATTAATATTCAGTCACAGGAAATAATAACTTAAGCCTAAGTGAAATCAGAAAATCCAAAATAAAAAATTATACAAATTAAAATAGTCACACATTAATATTAACCACATAACTTTAGCAGGTACATTGAAGTTTAAAATTTTGGAATGATGATAATAATGATTATATTGCTAGTAATAAAATACAATATTTATTAAGTGAAATCAGAAAATCCAAAATAAAAACTTATACAAATTAAAATAGTCACACATTAATATTAACCACGTAACTTTAGTAGATATATTAAAGTTTAAAATTTTGGAACGATGATAATAATGATTTTATTGCTAGTAATAAAATATAATATTTACTATAAAGACAAACTCGCACTTACAAAATGCCTTATAAGAGGCAATACTTATGACAAATCTTAGTTCATCTTCACCAGCATAATTTAGGCGTTACTGCCATTTTGACAATGAACTCGTCAATTCTTTCACAATATTAGTATGATACATTTCTTTCACAGTCACGTCTAACACAGTAAGTCTAATTGTAGTGTTAAGAGTAGAAAACCAGGATGTTTCTAGAAGAACTTAAATTCTCACACTACATTGCGAAAATAATTATACTCGTATGAGAGTAGAATACAAAGAAGTACTACTGAACTGCCTTGTAAAGAAAGTTTACGAATTCATTTTCAAGTTCTTGGTGTGAGAATAATATTAATATCCTGAGAACATTCGAGCTTCATTTCACGATTGTTCATTCTTCAATCCAAGAAAAGCAAGATCACGCAGTCATGTACGCCTCTCTTAACAAAACCTGACTGGTAAGATTGCTTTCAATTCTGTATGCAACCTACCTGGTTTAAATGACAACCTCTGCACTTTTCGCAACGATGACAATCTTTCAACAGTTTCATCTGTAAGTAGTAATACATTCTGACTTTAGTTTATTCAATTTGAAATAATCCAATGAATGAATCCTGGTGCCATTAAACATCTTCAAAAGAAGAACTAAAATAATAATTTAGAGCATACAACAGCTGTTTCTATACCTCGTAACATTTCTCTATATTTATTTAAAATGTTGTTCATGGGTAAAATGAATTACTTTGTGTGGGTTTTTTGTAATACATTTATAAATCACGGAAGAAAACGAGGAAGTCAAATACGAAACCATCTGCATATCACGTTTTCTTCAGACATTCAAACAAGAACTCTGACAGAACAATGGAAGTTTTAATTTAATTTTCGAGATAGATTAATCACATTTAGATATCTACTGAACAGTCAAATCATATGCAATTCGAAAAATTTGTAACGGTATTTACTCTGAAACTCCTCATTACAGTCTACAAGTGTGCACTCACTTCACATAGGTTTTAAATTCTCTGTTGTAGTAAGTCCAAGCTATGTACAACTTTGTTAATGTAATAAGGCTTGATAAAATGTATGTTTTAGGTAAGGAAATAACATACGAGGGTTTTTGAAAGCTTGAACAAACACAAACTCCTAATTCTCTTCATATTCTGTGTGTCCGATTGAAGTTCGCATTTCTAGTGTCTCATTTATATAAAATAATCTATTGACCTAGAGACTTCATAAAATTTGAATTTTTAATATTGTTATTACAAATACAAATTCTAGTGATCGAGTGTCACATGTTAGGTTCCTTAATAGATCACAAATGCATATATGATATGCCATAGAAAGTACCTGAATATGTTGGTGGCTTGCCCATCAGTCTGGCACTTCTCCTTCTCCTCCCTCCTGTACCCAATACATTCGAAGGACTCAATTTTGTTGTGTCTAAAAAATATTATATAGTAAAAAGTCAAAATATTAATTCTCATGATAAGCAAAATCAGTAAGAAACATAAAACGCTTAGGACCATCTCATTCACGATAATACCACACATAGGCCTACCATTGGTTACATCTGACTTAGAAAATAATTTCATGGAAGCTGAACACTAAACAACTGTACGAATTCATGATAAGACCCAAGTCTTGCAATGACCTCACTATATTTCTAGTATCCTAGTACAGCATTACTTTACATCTTCAGACATAAAAGAACTCAAGTGTTTAAGAGGCAATGATACAGCCAAAATTAGAGAAAGGATGAGCTATCACAAAAAGCCGAAGTCCAAATAAAAATGTAAGATAAATAATATATATCTTACCTGTGTCTCTTGTAGATGTACGTGAAAGCCTCATACTCCTACGTACAGTTGATGTTCGCAGAGGAACCATTTTGTGGAATTCATCTAGAAATAAAAATACAAAATTCATTAATACAAAAGCTTTTAATATCTACAACGAACTTTTCTTGAATTTAAATGACTTGCATAATTTTAAAAGATTAAGAATCTTAAATGTAAGAACTCTCATTAAGACATTTTAAATACCTTGGGTTTGTAGTTTCAGAGATAATCTCTTACTTCTCCGCACTGTTGTCACAATGGAAGGACTGTATGTAGATAAGCAACCTGGACAATAGAATATTTTGAAAATTTAAATAAAATTGGCAGTGTTTAATTTTGCTATCATTTATTGTTTTGTCACTAACATTTCATGTAGGGCTCATCTTAGAGCTGTATACTGTTTTGTATTAATGAAATTATTGGTAGCTTTTCTGGCTAAAATACAATGGGCACTGATATCAAATACAGATTTCTCTCTCTCTTACAGAGACTTGTCCCTCTTGTGTCATGGTAACTGTTGGTCTTATATCATGTTGACCACATTACCAAAAGTCTAGCTACTTGTGAATGTCCTAGTAATGGTTCAAGTCCTCACATAAGTGATGGTGGAATATACTAAAGGATCTAGTCCTTGAATTCTGATTTTGTTCCTTCTCGTTTTCTTTTCTTTGCTTCTTAAAAATTCCATTTCTCCTGCCTGGATTCTACTTATCTCCTTCTTAATCATGGTTCAGGTCTCAGCACCATATGTAACTATATGCATGTAATAAAATGTATACATCATAATTTTGATACATTTGGACACCTCCCAGTTCCATTAAATCTGTTTTACTGTGTTATAAAATTTAGCACCTAGTACAATCCTATTAGTGATTTCTTGTATGAAATCCTGCTTCCTAAATAGCCTACTTTCTCAGCTTCTTTTAAAATGTGATTTCTGATCTTAATGTAGGCCTAACCACTATCTGACTATCCTCTTCCAATCCTCGTCACTGAACACTTCTCAAGATTTAGATGTAGGCCATATTTTCCTAATTCTCCCTGCCATTCTTCCAGCTTGTCTTGTAACTTAAATTTATTTTCTTCCGATATTAATATATGACATGCAAATATAAAAATTTGCAGCTACTGTGTCTTTGTTTTTCATAATTTTTAGAATTTCATCTAATGCAACATTAAACAAAAATGGAGAGAGTACACTTCCTTGTCTAACTCTTTTTGACGTTTCGAACAATCTTGATTTTTTATTTTCTACCCTTACACAATATATATATATATATATATATATATATATATATATATATATATATAATCAATACAGTATAACGGTCATGTAATTTCTTTGCAATAAGGAAGGCACTAAATAGTAGGGCACTGTTTTGTAATTAGGGTTCTGCAAGAGGTCGAGTTTCCACAAGTGAATGTGGGAAGGAGAAATAATTAAACCTGATGTTAATATCCACAACTACTGGTCATTGTTTAGTAGTTTACTTCGACAACATCCAGCTCAGCTCAAAAATTACATACCTGCATCATCTTTTCTTATTCTCGATATTCTCCGACTTCTTCTCACAGTTGAAATATTTGACAGACTGTATGTGAGCTCGTCATCTGAAAATAAATATACTGGTAAAAACTTCGATAAAGTAATGACTATCACAGAAGTGTCTATTATTATTATTATTATTATTATTATTATTATTATTATTATTATTATTATTATTATTATTATTATTACATTTGAGCCGTTCAGAGCAAAAGTGGTGCAAGTCAAAATTGGGTAATGGTGTTTAAAGTAAAAATTCTGAAAAATACAGCGCAAAGTAGCAATTAATATGGCCTTCTTGCTATCCACCGATTACTAATAGTTTAAATAAATTGAATATTAATTGCTACTTTGCGCTGTATGTTACAGAATGTTTACTTTAATCCTCATTACCCATTTTTGACTTACACCACTTCTGCTCTGAACGGCTCATTTAATTGTAATTATCAATACTGTTTCGAAACATACCCTGAGATGTACTGTTATGATTGTAAAGCCCTGATGTTTCTGTTTCAGTAGCATGGACTGAGTTTCGAGGTGCTTGGTCAGTAAATGTTAAGGGTAATATGGAGTTCTGTGCAATGCGTGAAGATCTTCTAGTAACTCTTCTTACAGTATTCTGTTGTGTAAAAGACACTGAATTTTCTCCATCAGAAACAGACACCTGTCTCCAGTTCAATTCTTGATAGTCCAAGTCTGTACTATTGGACTTCGATGTGTCATCATCACCTTCAAATGGCTTGAAAAGAAGAAAACAAAAATCTTAGACATGTAAACTTCAAATTCTACATCATTTCATCTAATTTGTAAAAGAGTGGAATATCATAAAATCAGTGACAAACATATCACAATATAAGAAAAAAAGTCAACCTAATGTATACTGTTGCTAAATGATTATTATTACAACACTTTTGTCGTTTACTTGTACGGTTAGATTTTGCACAAAAATGTTTCATTATTACTCGTAATATGACCAGGATTTATATACAAAAATTCATGTTGCATGTAACATTCTGAAACATCAGTCTAAGTGGTATTCTTTGAAAATTATGCGTTGGTCGACAATATTCTGCATGCATATTTTTATATTAAAAGAAAAATGTATCCCTTTTACTGATGTCTCGAAGTTATAGGTCTACATTTAATGAGATCTGATTTATTTCAAAATTGTACCTACTTCTTTCTGTTTGTGTATTCTGTATTGTAAAAAATTAAAATTAATTATATTGGAGCTAGAATTGAAGCAGGATTTTTGTTTATTAAAGATATAGCATGTATTTAGGTACCTACTGTTGAAAGATAATTTTCACTGTATAAAATATTCCTCTGAAATAGGCCTAGATGTGAAAATTTCAATGAGGAAAATCTCAGATTCACTTAGATTACATACTGCACCAGCAGAGAATAAGAAAAATTCATTACATAACGTTATATTAATTGTAACTATAAATTTATAGCGAATATTTGTGTACATTTACAGGCATACTTCAGTATTCTTTATTTAAGTTACATGGCCTATAATTCTAATTTGCTATAAATCCAAATTTCAAAATCAAAGCCACTAAGCAGATCTAAATTTATCAGAATAATGAAGTAAACGATTGAAATATAATAATTACTTGTATTGTTTTTTATTTGAAAGGCTGTAATTGTTAATTATATTCTACTCACGATGGTGATATGAAAAAGGGAGTAGTTTAGCCAAGTTCCACAATCAACATTTTATGATCTGTTATAATTATACTTAGGCTATATAATAACGCTAAATTGTAAAAGAATAAATTGGCATTAAAATTCAGAATGCAAATCGATATCATTATGTTTTGTTAAGAGTTTGAAATAGTAAATTCATTTTAAGAAAAAGAAAATTGCTTATATATAAATCACTGATTGCTTCTATGCTAACTTATACTTATGAAACTTGGACAATTACAAAAGGAGATGTACAGAAATTGAAGACCTATCCATGAATGTAAAAATTTTGAGGAAAATATACGATGCAGTATTTCACTTAGCAAATTTAGAATGGACAAGATTTACAAACGAATAAGTTCACAGACTTTATAGAGAACCTAATGCAAGTCATTGCAAAAATCAAATCTAAAAGGCTAAAATAGGACATGTAGCCCCAGAAAGAAACAAAATTAAAAGTTTTGTAAGAACTATACATAGACGCAGACTACTGGATGACTTCAATATTTTGATAATTTTGAAAAAGATACGAAGACATTAGAAATTTATGATTGAAAGAATATCTGTACAGATAAGATTACGATGATAGTTTATTGTCAACTAGCCGTACCCGTGCACTCCGCTGCACCTGTTAGAAATAAATATAAAGTAATTACATAATTAAAATAGGATGTTTGATCCAGGGAACATTAGTGTTTGATAGATGGATAAATCGTTTAATATGTTACTTAATTTAAATTGTATTTAAATAATTAAAATGCGGTCATTTTGGTCCAGAGAGCAAACATTTGGTGCAATGACAATTCCTTTAACATGTTTCTTAATTGTTATTACATGCAACCATAGTTTAATGAAGATTGACATATCATTTAGTTTTAATGTGTATACTTTATATTACTTGCTATACGTTTCAGAAGTTACTGTAATAACATTGTAGAATTATGTCCATCTAGAGAAACTACACTTTCCAAAGGTGAAATAATAATTAAACAATTAATTAGCTTCCGATATTACTTCATACAAACACAGAAACGTTCTCTTAGGCTATATTTAATAGCTTTCGATTATTGTTGTCCAAGGCCCCTTATTGACGAAGTCATTTGTTTTTATTTCAGTACAGCGCCTTAGATGGCGTTGTTATTGTAATTTTAAAACTAATTTATCTCATTAAATATCAGTCCTATCAAAATTTTGTATAGAATAAAACTTATCGGAAATTATTTTTAAAGAAACTTTTGTTATGCAATATTTTTCATGAAAATCAATAATAAGCGAGATATTTCGATTTATTTAATTCAGGCCCCCTTATAACCTCCCTTTTAAATAAAGTATTTTGAATGTCATATAGCCTAAAATCTAAGTTACAACGAACATAATTTATATTCCAATTTTCATCGAAATCCGTTCAGCCATTATCGCGTGAAAAGGTAACAAACATATATACAGACAGACAGACATACAAACAAAAATTTCAAAAAAGCGATTTTCGGTTTCAGGGTGGTTAATTATATATGTTAGGACCAATTATTTTTGGAAAATCGAAAATTACCAGAAAAATTTCGGCTACAGATTTATTATTAGTATAGATTCAGCAGCAAAGAGCTTGCATAGTATGGAAAGCAAATTATGATATAATAATAATAATAATAATAATAATAATAATAATAATAATAATAATAATAATAATAAATTGGGTGGGACGCTGGCTAAGAAAAAGTGCCTACTGAAAGAAGGAGTGATCAAAGAGAAGAAAGTTCGTGGCAGAAGATATCAGATAATAGAAAACATTAATAAGGCTCGTTTGCAGTTATTAAAAGGAAGGCGGAAAATAGGAAAGAATAGAGAATTCTAGGTTTGCAGTGAAGAAAACTATGAAAGAATGAAAATTAATAATAACATACGCTAAATAAATTCTAAATATAATTTGAATATAAAAGCATTCTTCAAGGCGTGATCTGATAAGTGATAACGAACTTTGCCTGTAACTCCTAAAGTAATAAATAACCCATTGTAATTATAAAAGAAGTGCAACGTGCAGAAGCTCATTGTTAATTCAGTACCAATCCATACATATTTCGCGCCAATTACAATGTTTGGATATGACGTTAAGTACATGAGAATTTTTTACCAATGACAGTGCAGAGGTTATCGATTACGTCAAGTCAGCTGGTGAACTGACAAAATCAGCTGTTGCCCAAACAAGTGTGATCGTGTTTGTATCACCTATGATAGCAATCTGAGTACTGACCTCTTAAGAAATATAATACTCTTGTCTAATAAAAGTAAAACAACCTCGTATTATGTAAGTGTTAACAATGGTGTGTTGCGCTGTATTCTTTTAGTTCGGTTTTGTTTCACTGCTTCTTTGCACTTGCACATGGGATTCATTACTTTGGGAGAGGCTGTAATTTTCCTTATTTATTTTTCAATTCATTTCTCGTAGCTATCAACGTGAAGGACAGTAATATGCATCAACAGTGAATTCAATAACATGTCCAAGTTATGCTTTTCTTTCGTAATGAGGTAATCAACCCACAACAGTATTAATTTTATTTTCTGCACTTTAAATAAATAAATATTCATTTATTTGCAAAATTAGACCGTTTTTTTACAATGTTTCATACGAAAACTGTGAAGATTAATTTATTTTAGAAAAATCTAATTTAATTTCCTCAGTTCCAATATTGTGTGAGACAGTTTTCTGCAGATTAATATCCAGTTGTACTACTGGAATTTTAAAGGATAATCGTGTTTTACAAGTATAAAATACAGCTGTCCTGATTTTAAGAAAGCTCCCATAACCTAGAAAAATTTAACAGAATAGTTGGATGTCGGGCTCTTTAATACTTGAAATACAGAACATGTAGCAAAGTTTCTGAATTGCAACAACAATTATAATTTTGTGCTTATTGTTTTTTACCTTAAATGAATTGGAATTTTTTATATATTTTTTTTAAATATGTCAGAAGAGAAAATTTTTACTTAGCAATTAAGTGAGAATAAATTTTACTCACTGGAATAGTTACATGTGGATAGTTTAATTGACATAATTATGGAACTTCTAATTAATAAGCCACCTTTGTTTTCTATAATAATTCATAATCAATTTGCACCTGATATTTGTAGTAAGGAAGGGCAGGTAGCTCAAGTGATAGAGCAACTAGCTATTGACTCAAAGCCCCAGGTTCAATCCCAGGTGGTGGTGGGGTTTTTCTAATTGCCAAAACTTCTAGAACAGCCCTGGGATCCACCAAGTCTCTTGTCAAATTGAGTACTGGTTCTTTTCCAGGGATAAAAGACGGTTAGAGTATGGTGCCAACCACATCACCTCATTCTAGTGCATAAGTCATTGAAGCATCGCGCTCTTATCTCCATGCCATCCTTGCGCTTTCATGGCGTGTAAAGGGAATACCTTAACCTTTATAAGCAATAAGAAATTTTAATGTAGCCTATTATCTTCTGCATGTTTTGTAGCAAAGGGAAACCACAGAAAAAACTGAAAGAAGTTTAATTATTTTGGGATAAAAGGTGTCACACTTATAAAAAAACCGTTTTACCATTGAAACAGATATGTACAATATCCTGAATATCACAATTATATTTCTCAAATCCTTTCAGTTACAATTCGCTGAAATTTTCTCGTCAATGGTAAAGTTTAGCGGTCCCTGTATTTACGCACTTTTCCCACGGAAATCCATTGTTGCTGTTGGAATACGATACGGCGGCTGGTGATGGGGATTTGCAATAGTGAATTTAAAAGATGAATAACGTGTTTTTAGCACGAATCGCTTGAGATCAGCAATTAAAGACGTTCGGAGGGGAAAGTGACTTGGTAACAGATGGTGAAAATAAAGATTTATATTTCAAAGTATATTTAGCATGAATGCGAAAGATGTAAAATAATAATATTATTAAAAGCAGTAAATACAGAAATTACGAAAATAAGATTATGTAATTATTAATACATGATTTAAAATAGGGAGTGTGCGATTAAGTTAATATATTTTCCATTACATAAAGCAATCAATGCCGCAACAAAAACAATGTTTGGCCAATTATATTCCAATTTTTTTAAGTAATAATAGATTCGAGCAAGACACGATTGGAATGTCATTCATTGTAGAGCTGTTCGTGCTGGAGTCTTACTTGTGTCGAAATGAATGAGTTTTTGATCGTGGATTATTTGTCTTTCTGCAACTGTACGTTCTCATTGTCAACTTGATGCTGTTTCATCAACTTGGAGTGAACATGGCGTCCTGCTAATTTAAAACAGGTAAGCACTAATAGGCCTATATAAATGTGTCGTCAATTTGCAGTGAACAGGGTATTGTTAGTGGAAGAATGTGAGACAAGTAAATAGTGAAACAAAAAAAAAACTTACAATGAAATATCGTGTTGTCAACTTACTGTGAACAGGTATTGTCACGTATTGTTGTCAGCTAGCCGGAAAAACAATGGCTGCGGTGGAGGGTAAGAGAGGGACATCGCAACAATGATGGCAATGCGTAGAAAAAGTGAATTAAGTACAGGGATCGCTAAAGTTTACTATTACCTACAAGGCATTCTGAAACAATATATTATATATGCGGATTATTTTCATAATAATTAAGGATAAGAAAAATGTCACAACTATTGGTCATAGGTAAAGAAAGTGGTACACCGTTTCTTTATACGCCATGAAGACAACTACTGTGATGGACGGGAATAACAGTAAAAAAAAATAATTTTACAGGACAGAAAAAAACTGTAGGCTATAACATTAACCATTGTATGTATATTTTAAATTTCGGTAAAATCAGTTCTACGTGTTATTTTTTACTTGTACCTATTTTTCACTATAGATATCGAGTTTAGGATGCGAAATATGCGCGTTTTGCTAAAATTGACTTGTACCTTGTACTTGACAAAGAATATTATAAAAGTGAAATTGTGTCCTTTAGACTGCTGTAGGAGGTGTATTAAAAATGTACAGTTAGATACATTATTGCTTATGTAACTCATTATTCAATGCGATTATCATATTATTATTATTATTATTATTATTATTATTACTACTACTACTACTACTACTACTACTACTACTGCTATTACAGAGCTTTATAAGTTAGATCTATCTATCAAAGCTCTTGGCAACTGAGTTTACAATACAGTGAAGTTTTCACCCAGTCTGTCTTGGCAAACTATCAACTAGTAATTCGAGGATTTTTAAACATAATTTTAAGCTACATTCAAAATTCCTGTAAAAAGGGTAAAATCTTTCACATTTTACATACAAATAAGTAAGTGTCTTACCAGCTTCTTCCTGATAATATAATCATATCTAATAAATATGTAGTTTCTTCCACCTTTATCCCAAGTTTCACACTTGTCGTAACTAAATGGGTGCTTCATACTGTTTTCGGAAAAGCTGATACCACGATTGTTTAGAATTTCATTCAATGCCATGCCGTGAGCCGTATTGTTCAGAACTTGATTCAATGCCATGCCGCGAGCCGTATTGTTTAGCACTTCTTTCAATGCCATGCCGCGAGCTGTACTGAAGCTGACACAGCTGACTGTTGTATATATATACAACCGTATCTACCGTACATCGTAGCGCGGGCAAGTGCATGCTTGTATGCTTAGCTATGCAAGTCCAAACCTGCTACCTGTCACAGTGACAATCGATAACAATGGTGGTAGAAAAACACCAATTGCTAGCGTACGTTCCCACAAAACATGGGAAATACCGTTATTCAAATAAAAATGTTTGCCCCAACAATTATTCAAGTAACTTATGGTTTTAAATGAAACATTATTTATTAGTTATCGAATTTTCCTACATACGGTAATTACCAATATGAACATCAATATTCTAACTAGGCTCTAAGGTGTGTAAGGTAAACAGACGCCCTTTTCGATTTTTAGAGCGCGGATTTGATGTCCGCGATATTCAGGCATTTTGAAACATTTAATTACATCCACAATACTGATTCTTTCTTACGTACGCAAACTGTATACTGTATTTATGATACTTCCTAAGTTCCGAAAAGCAACGTATCAACAATGAAGTCCAATGTTTATTTTTAAATAGTTAATGATTGCAAATGACAGGTCTGAAATATTGTCGCACAACTGCAATAATGCAAACTTTTCACAAATTAATTCCTGTATTCAAAATTACACGCATTCTGTAACAACAGGGTTGTCAAGTTTTCAGAATGCAAATACTGTATAGGACAGTTGCAACATTAACTCGAGGAAAATACGAGGGATTTCTAACAAGGGAAACTTTTCATTGCTCCCCCTTCAGATTTTAACAAATAATAGCTTATTTTATTGCTCTGGGAGACCTGGATCAGAATATAAAATTAAAACATGGCAAAGTTATGATCAAAAGGGCTTAAATAATGTTACAAGAATCATGAAGAAGCTGTAGGTTATGTAAACATGTATGGACATGGAATGGGTCTGGAAAGACATTGAGTTAGCTCAACGGATAGCGTGTTTAGTTGTTAAGTAGGGGATCCATGTTCAAATCGAATATACAGTTGTCATTTTTTTCTTATAATGTTTTGTTTTCTTGTGTAATCCTATTGTTTTTCATTATCTGGATTCTAATGACAAAAAAACTGGTGTTATTACTCTAAACCAACATAAAGTGTTTCTTACCCATTTTCTTGCGAACAAAACAACTTAATCAGATGAATGCGTTAGGGCTAATATTAAAGTAAGCAAATATCAAGCAGATGATATTAATTTCAAATTATCTGAATTAATTATCAGATATCACATAGTTTGCTATCTGCACTCTGTATAAGATTTTTTTTTACGGTTTCGAACTTTCGAGTGATAAAAAGTCTCATAATTCAGCATACACAAGGAGCGTCACATAAAGACAAATGCCGAACACAAATCTAAACTTAAAGGAGCAGCAGTCCGGCATAAAATTAAATTAGCTTTAAAACGCGAGTTATCATTAAAAAAATACAATTGCGTTTTTCGCATACAAATCTGATCTACCACTGCAGAGAGTTTATCGTAGCCTGTCTTTCTCATTAGCCACGGAGTTTCTATAGTGACGTCACTTCTACCATACAGTTTAGCCAAATATCTTACTATAATAAATACCGGACAGCTAGCAGTTCTGCGCGCGAACGTCGCGACGCTGGTGTTGCTACCTAGGCGGCCAGTGTGGCGATACACGCGAAAGCGAAACAAGCTGTAATCATTAATCAACTGCAATGTATATTGTTGCTGGACTAGTTAATAGTTTTATTGATTAGTGCTGTGTTAAAATGTCAGGGTGTATCTATGTGCTGTTTATAATATTGCTACAATTACTGCATTACATATTGCTCCAAATCGTACTTACGTTTTATGATCTTTCGGAAATCGAAAGTCAACAAAATTCTTTATTAGGCCTAATGCCTTTGTCTCCGTGTTGATAGAACAATAAAAATTAGCTTTTTTATTTAGTCCTAATAAATGAATATAAGTTAAAATATATTGGAAATTTTAAAGTTTTAGCAAATTAAGTTTTATTGTTGTCCACATGCCTTTACTAATTATTACAAGCATCAGATTACTACCATTTTTATTTTTGCAGTTGTCAGCAATGGGTATATAAAGCATTATTGTAAATTCATTCTTAATGTCAGAATTAATTATTTTGTCTCATTAAAGCAAAGAAAAAATACGCAACAATTAATTACGGAAAATAATATGAAGCATGCAATATCTCTCATAAGATGTAGCTTTGATATAAAATAATGTTAAATTAAATACTATTCAACATTTCTTAAGTGTCTCGTATATTATTCCACATTAGTACCTCACGTTTTAAACAACAGGCCGATCCCCGCTATGTTAATATTTGTATTTGTGGACGTAATTCCACGCCGCTCCGCTAGATGTCAAGTCCGCGATATTTCACTCACGTCAATGCTACTAGTATACAGCTGTCCGATATTATTATCGTAAGATATTTGGTTTAGCCACATACAGCGAGAGCCAGAGATTTTGACAGATGGTTTTTGTTAATCTGAACTCCAGAGCGAGTTACTCACTGCTGCAAGGTCGATTGATATATGTCACAAGTGAATTGGTGGGACATAAGAGTAAACATATCTAAGTGGACTCGGATGGACAGTCATCTCCAGAAACTATGCACACACACACACACACATATATATATATATATATATATATATATATATATATACTAGCTAACAATAGAATTACGGCAGTCTACTGTTGTCACGCCAGGAGAAGGCGGCTGAAGTACTTAGACGGGGCGGAGGGGAAACAGTCGCGCATGCGCACCGCGCTGTTCACTGCAATATTCCTGTTTCACAAACATCTACTGCATGTGTCTATGAATCTTTGCGACTTTGTGAAAATAATAGTAGGTTTTTACTGTAGTGCTTTATTAGTTTCAACAAGACAATTGTTTTCAGTATACCACAAATCTTGTATTGCTTTAGTTAGCCTTTGCTTTTCGTGTTAATAGTGTTGATAATAATATAGTTAATAGAATTTATGTTATTGTATACTGTTATTTAGGTTTATAGCAGTTTTTTGTTTATTGTAAATATGTCGACAAAGAGGAAACAAGGATTGACAATCTATAGCGAAGAAAGGAATATTATTAGAAGTGCAAAATAATTCTGTGATGAAGAAAAAGAACAACAGTGCCTTTGCATTCCTCTTACGAAACCTACAGCAAAGGTAGAAAAGTACTCTAATATATCCACAAGAACAATACAGCGTATAAGGAATGAAATGAAAAACTGCACAGAAGAAAGTGCGTTGTCAACACCCGAGGGAGAAAAAAAATGTAAACGTCCAGACTACCGAAATGCAAATGTAGATGACTTCGGCGGGAGATTGACAAAAAAGATATAATTGAGAATTTTTATTTGAAAAAGAAAGAGGGCCACCGGCGTAGCTCAGGAGGTAGCGCGTTTGCCTGCTGATCTGCAGTTGTGCTCGGGAGTGAGTTCGATTTCCGTTTGCGCTGATTACCTGGTTGGGTTTTTTCCGAGGTTTTCCCAAGCGGAAGGCGAATGTCAGGTAATCTATGGCGTATCCTTGGTTTCATTTCGCCAAATACCATCTCGCCATCATCAATTCAATCAACACTGAAGAAGCTAGTAGTTATTACAGTGTCGTTAAATAACAAGTAAAAAAATAGCACCAAGCTGCAACAAACGTCCACCCTTTTACAAGAGAAAATTGATTTGAAATGAAAGACAACATTAAGACGAATACTGAAGAAAAAGGATTTCAGGTGGAAGAAGTGTGCAGCAAAAAAAAATTGAGGAAAACACTGTAAATTAGAATACGTGAAAATATCTACAGCAAATAAGAAAGCTTAGGAAAGTGGAAAAACCGATTTTGTATCTGGACGAAATGCGGATAGATAGGCCTACCAATTTAACGTTTTCCAAGTTCTGGCACGATAAAAATGTTACGGGAGTTTTGACTACCGTAAATGTGTCCAGAACACTCATTGTTGTTCATCAGGATGGGGGCGGTGGGGCTAATGGCTTTGTTGAGAGATTCGAATTAATATACACGGCTGGAACATAAACAGACGATTATCATGGACAGATCATACTCCAGAAATTTTGAAAAAATGTGATAATGATAGCGACAGCACCGAAGATGCGGAATCGTCTGACTCCGTTCTCTTGTAGCCAAGTAAGTGGACTGAAGTTTTCAGGTCAGAGTGTAGCGTAAAGTTCCCCCGTCCCGCCTATCTACTCCCCGCACCAACTCGTAGCGCGAAGACAGTATAATGTTTGCATGCATATGAAAAGGGACCAGTTCCCGACACACGTTTCCAGGTAATTTCAGTTGCCAATGCATAATCTTTTCCTCGTTACTATAAAGTACAAAGACAACCTATATAATAAAAAAAAAACTATTCTATAATCAACAGACTGATTGACTCATCACCTTAAACCCTATGTGTAGCTTCTATTAATATTTAGACAAAAGATAAGATGGAGTTTTACGAAATACGAACATTAAGAGATGGAAAATGGGAGGTAGTAATGATAAAAATAATTATACTGATTTATTTTTCTGTTCCACAAACTGGACGTCAAATTAGAAAACATTTACAAAAGGAAGCCTATAAAGCTTGGGCTAGTCTTCAGCATAAAGGAAAAGGAGTATCAGTTTTCTAAGATGAACCAAAAGTAAATTCTTGGATGAGTACAGAAAAGGATTATCGTCATCAGAATGGACCACTGCCATTAAAATGTCATGCGATACTACAGAAGTAAGATCAGTATCAGGGCGAACGACTTCACGACAGTGTAGAACTCCGGGATGTGAGGCGACTGAGACTCTTGGTCATGTGCTAGGATTATGTCCTAAAGGAGATTTACTGTGTAACATACGTCATCATAGTGTTCGCTGTTATATTGCCTGACATATATCTGAGGATGACAGTAACAGATGAGCGGATATAGTTGCTCTTAATAGACAAAAAAAGACGGCAGTAATATTGGACCCAACTGTATGGTTCGAAAAGGATGTATGTCAAGCATTAGCGGTTGATCAAGAAAAACAAGTCATTTACC
Source organism: Periplaneta americana (assembly GCF_040183065.1). Classification (NCBI taxonomy): domain Eukaryota; kingdom Metazoa; phylum Arthropoda; class Insecta; order Blattodea; family Blattidae; genus Periplaneta; species Periplaneta americana. The sequence goes on along the minus strand of NC_091124.1, from coordinate 87,317,761 downwards.
GCCCATGTGTTCCTCACTTGAGTGAGAGATATAATGCAATTGATTACACATGGGAGGTGAGGGGTTTGCTTTTTGGTGCCAGCGTATCGGCGTATAAATATACTACTGACATTTTAAAACAATATGATATGACATCCCAAGATATTAAAAATATTTGTTTAAATATCTTAAAGAAATCCATAGGCATTTTACATAATCATTTATATAATGTTTAATTTTTTAAACTTTCTAAATTGCATATTCCACTATGATTGCTACTTACTGTATTGATTTCTCTCTCTATTCCATATATATATATATATATATATATATATATATATATATATATGCATTTCTTTAATTGTTTTCCGGACCTATATGGTCACCTGTTATGATAGGCGGATATAAAATAAAATATACTCTATATTCCTAATAATTTTATTAATGTTTTTTGAGAAAGTATCTCTCAAATCTGGACTCTGTATTCGATACACACATAGTGATATCACTTTCAAGTTCAATGAGCTTTCTCGTCTTTGTTTTGATGGCAATCACAGATGAGAAGCTTATTTTGCATAAATGTGATGTTGCAAATCTAAAAAAATTTAAGAGCTTCATTTGCAAGCTCGGAGTATTCATGCATTCTTTTGCTCTAAAACTGGTCCACACTGCAAATAAGCATAGTTTAAACATTCCATCAGTAGGTATGTGTTGAACGCACCTGTCTAAAAATGGATTTAGTATTCAACTGTGACTGTCGTATTATTTTGAGTGTCTTCTGGAAAATACACAAAAATTTGTTGTTTAGAATTATTGTGCAAACTTAATTCAACAAGCTCAGTATTTGCTGGATCACTGGTAGCTAAATTTTCCACAAGTTCTTTAAAGTACTGGAATGGATCACATTCCTTTTTCTCTAATGATGTAGACCACAAATCAAGTTTCTTTATAAACCATTTGATTTTACCCCTGGCTGTTAAGTTAACATCTTAGTCTTGCAAACTCGTACTATTCGAATGTTCGAAAATATCAGCAAAGTAGGCTACTAGAAATTATCTTCATATAATATTTCACGTTATTGTTACACTAAGTTATATTTTTCTATTTTGGTCGTTCTTTGGGTGGTTTTCACTAATTTTGAGTAAAATTATTTCTGTTTTCGATTTTACAGGGATTTGTATTTTTTTAATGGGATTACGTACACTACCAGTTCGATAGAGGAGAGTTGCATACAGAAGTCTCGCCCAAAAGTGGGTTGGGCCTTCAAAATGTTTGGGAACCACTGCTCTATGGTGAAAAAAGTTTTTGTTAAGGTGCCATCAAGGATATAGGCTTTCAGAAAAGAGCTTCCAGATATTCTGAGCCGTGCCCGACATCGTAGCTGTTCACCTAGTACGTCACTTCGTCCGTCAGAGCGCTCTCAGACGTCATATTATAGAAAGCGCTATGAATCCTTTCATTTTCTTATCCAAATTATCCTATGGGCCGGTTGATTACGTCTCACGAGGAGAGGGGGAAAGCGAGTTTACTTGGTTACGTGCAGTCATGTTACTTCACTCAGGACTCGCACACCGCAGGGATAACATCACTCAGGACTCGCAAGCCGTAGAGATAACAACACTCAAGACTCGGACGCCGTAGAGATAACATCACTCAGCAGTTGAAGTTGGTAGAGATAACATCACTTAGGAGTTGGAAGCCGTATGAGTAACATTACCTGGGAGTTGCAGCCCGCATCGATAGTTTCATTCAGGCAATTGACGTGCACTCGCGAAATGGAGCTCGAACTGTTTTCTATTCTACTTTGGTAACTTAAGTTTATCATGATAGATTGTTCGAGAATAGGGTGTCATTATATTTCTTTTGAGTATTTACGGATTAGATGGAACCTTGTTTCAGATGTATATCTCGTGATTTTGCGTGCTCTACTTGTGTCAGATTTGTAATCAGTGGAGTAGGTAAATTTGGGTTGTGACATTTTTTATTTTTGGTTGTATGTCTTTGAGAGATTGTGCTGGATCGTATTTTGAAAAATCGCTCGCTGGTGATACGTCTTGGGTCAAGTAATTGTGATTATGTGGAGTAACATATAATGTGATATTCGAGGTTATATGGTATTAGGGATTACGTGATGAAATATGATTTGACATGTGAGGTTTTGATGTTCCAAGACGGTTTGGTGATAGCGTAGCGATTACGATCTTTGGGTTACGTCCTATTTGACGCTGTAATGAACTAGAATAGTATGAGCCTCATTTAATTGTTCTAGTATTTTCCCTACTCCATTTGATTATTGGTTCCCACGCCGCTATTCAGGAATTGAGTGCATTGACTTTCCGTTGCTATTCAAACGATCATTGGGATTTGAAATTATCGTCGGTTACTTATCATATACCGTATCTCTCTCTCTCTTGGGCATTGTTTGTTGTAAAGTACAGAGATTGTTGTTTGTCCAATCTGCATAGTTTATGTAAGACATATTGGTAATTTATATAGTGATCAGCCATGTGACGCTTCGTACTGGGTAAAGTCTTTGGGTTATACTGAGTTTAGGTGTACGTTGAGTTTGGTTAGTCAGATTGTAGGGTATCTATAATTGAATGGGCCAGGTATTGAGTTCACACACACACACGCACGCGCACGCGCACGCGCACGCACACGCGCACACACACACACACACACATCCTTGGAACGCAGTGTACCGCATGCCGTCTGGAAAGATAAGAAAAATACAACCTTTAACTACTTTAAGGAGGTCCGATGGTTCTGTAACGTCGACTATGGAGGAAACTCTACACTACATGATAGAACACTTTGTTCCAGAAGACGACGAGGAAGAAGATTCCGAATACCACAGAAAAATCAGGGAGGAAAGCAATGGATCGATAGAAACTCAGAATGACAGAGACTTCACTCAACAGGAAATAAAATTAATCTTAGTAAGGATGGACACTCGGAAAGCACCAGGAGAAGATGGTTTAACTAGTAATATATTCGCTAATATGTTTTCGCGGGATATCAGCCGAGTTAAGATTTTGGAATGCTCCAAGCTTTCGACTGCTATCTCTGCAGCCATCTTCAGGGAAGTGATGTCCGAAACGAAAGTCGAAAGTTTATATAGATGTTAGGCTGTCTCAGGTGAAACGGGATTGGTTGGCGGATCGGCCAATCCGGGGCCGGGAATTGTCATCGCTCGTAAGCTCCGCCCCTCCCGGGATTCCTGCGTGAAGTTTGGCGGGCGGCGAGCCCTGTTCCGCCGGTTGGAATCGGTTGCCGTCCTCGGTCCGTGATCTTCATGACCTTGATTGTAAGAGGGCCTGAGTTGGTCTAAGGCCGGTGTCCATGCCTGACTGAGCTGGAGTCCACTGTCTCTGTTAAAGTTGTTTTTCTCCAGCTTGATCTCTATGGCCTCCTTGATTGTACGATCCCAGTAGTGGCTTGATTTGTTAATGACCTTGGTGTGGTCAAACAGTATTTTATGCTCCTTTTCTATGCTGTGTTGCGCCACTGCAGATTTTTCCGGGTAATACAGCCTCAGGTTCCTCTTATGTTCTTTGATTCTGTCTTATATTGTGCGGCCAGTCTGCCCTATGTATACTTCGCCACACTCGCATGGAATCTTGTAAATCCCTGGAGTCCTTAAGCCCTGACTGTCTTTAACCTGACGTAGATGACTCCGGATTTTGCTCTGTGGTTTATGGATGGTTTTGATATTTACCTTCTGGAGGATTCTGCTTATTTTGTGTGACACGCTCCCGCAGAATGGAATGAAAGCTTTCTTTGTCGGTTCTTGCTTGCTGTCTAAGTCTATTGTGTTACATCTCGTGGTAACTTGTTTGAGGGCTTTGTTGATGTCTCTCCGGCTGTAGTTGTTTTGTTGTAGTGTTCTACGAAGATGGTCCATTTCTGCAGGCAAGTTGTTGATATCGGAAATGACTATGGCGCGATGTAGTAGACTAGTCAGGACGGACTTCTTCTGCGAAGGGTGGTGGAGGCTGAGTGCATTCAGGTACAGATCTGTGTGCGTCGGCTTTCTATACACGCCATGTCCGAGAGTACCATCTGCTTTCCTGTGTATGTGGATATCCAGGAACGGCAGTGAGCCCTCTGACTCCACCTCCATGGTGAACTGGATATTCGCGTGGATGCTGTTGAGATGTTGTAGGAACTCTTTTAGCTTGTCTTGTCCGTGCGGCCAGACCACGAAGGTGTCGTCTACATAGCGGAAGAAGTGGCTCGGCTTGTGTGTGGCTGAGTCTAGGGCCTGGTGTTCGAAGTGCTGCATGTAAAAGTTAGCAATAGCAGGTGACAGCGGGGAGCCCATTGCCACGCCGTCGGTTTGTTCGTAGAACTCACTGTTGTACGTGAAGTAAGTAGTAGTCAAGGCCAGTCGGAAGAGTTGTAGAATATCATCCGGGAATTGTTCCGCTACCAGTTCAAGAGCCTCTTTTATCGGAACCTTTGTGAAGAGTGAAATTACATCGAAGCTCACTAGTAGATCTGATGGGACTACTCTGATGTTCTCCAGAATTCTAACAAATTCTGTAGAGTTTTTCACATGATGTTCACACGTTCCAATCAGGGGTTGGAGCATGTTGGTTAGATGCTTGGCCAGGTGGTATGTGGGCGACCCGATGGTGCTAACAATGGGTCGTAATGGTAGCCCTTGTTTGTGGATCTTGGGGAGCCCGTAAATCCGAGGTGGTGTGGCCGAGTGTGGTAGTAGAACTTTTATAACCTCGGCAGGCAGCGAGGAAGATTTCAGCAGCGTGGTAGTTCTTCTTATGATCCTGTTAGTGGGATCACGTGTCAGTTTCTTGTAGGTCGTGTCTTCTAGTAGTTCAACAATTTTCTGGTGGTACGTTGAAGAGTCCAACACCACCGTAGCGTTTCCTTTGTCGGCCTGGAGAACGACTATACTCTCATCTTCACGTAGCTCCCGGAGCGCTAGTCGTTCATTCCTCGTGATATTGGGTTTGGGTGGTCTGGCTGTGTTGATTATTCGGCAGACATCTCTTCTCACTTCTTCAGATATTCCAAGAGGAAGAGAGGAGATAGCTTGCTCCACTCCACTGATAATGTCCTTGACTGGATATTTTCTTGGAGCTGGAACGAAATTTAGGCCCTTGGCTAGTACCGATATGGTGTCTTCATCCAATGTTTTACTTGATACATTAATGACAAGTTTGTTCTTGTCCAGCGGTTGGATGCCTGGCTGTGAGGGGGCCAATCTGTGGAATTTCTCCATTTGCCTCCCTCTGACTTTCTTCATATGCATCTGAACCTGGGCGGTTAGTGACCTGTCGATCCATTCTTGATCAGATGGTTGTAGCCTCCCGTAGCATTGTAAGCGTAGCTGTAGTAGCTCCCGTGAGATGTTGTTGAGTTCCAGGTATGTGTGATGAATTCTCTCCCTTATGAGGGCCAAGCTGGCTCGTCTGCATATTCTCTGGGCCTTCACTGTTCGAATTTCATGTTTAACGACAGCAAATTTAGGGACGACTTTCTTGTCTCGACATCTACGTAGGAAGGCAAGTGTACATAGTAGACTTGCCCTCTTCTTGTGTCCTTGTTCCAATCTCTGAAGGACATGGTATACTTCCTCCCCGTAGAGGTGATGTATGTATGATTTGAGGCTTTCTCGGCGTTGGTTCGCTAATATGTTTTCGCGGGATATCAGCCGAGTTAAGATTTTGGAATGCTCCAAGCTTTCGACTGCTATCTCTGCAGCCATCTTCAGGGAAGCTTGGAGCATTCCAAAATCTTAACTCGGCTGATATCCCGCGAAAACATATTAGCGAACCAATGCCGAGAAAGCCTCAAATCATACATAGTAATATATTGCTTCAAGTCTTTGAACTGTTCCCAAGATACTTCACAGCCGTCTATAACGCCTGTTTAAAAAGTGGCAGCTTTCCAAAAAACTGGAAGAGGGCAAAATTAGTTCCCACTGTGAAGCCAGGGAAAGAAGGTACCTCAGAAGTGACGAAATTTCGCCCTATAAGCCTATTGAATATGGGAGGAAAAGTACTGGGAAAACTCCTAATTGATAGAATAATGCATCATTTGTATTCCAAAGGTCTACTCAATGACGGTCAGTATGGTTTCACGCCATATAAAAGTACAGTAGATGCCATGATGGCTGTAAAGGAGTATGTGAAAGAGAGTATGAGCAATGGTCAATACATCATCTTAGTGAGTCTCGATGTCCAAGGAGCTTTCGATGCCGCATGGTGGCCGAGCATTTTGAAAGCGCTGAGAGAATTTGACTGTCCAGCTAATCTGTACAACCTCACCAAAAGCTACTTCAGCCATAGAAGTGCATTTATTTCGGTAAATAACATTGCAGTGGAAAAACATGTGACAAAAGGCTGTCCTCAAGGATCCTGTTGCGGACCTGGATTTTGGAACATTCAGTATAATTCCGTACTTAATCTCCAATACTCCAGTCACAGTAAAGCTATTGCGTTTGCAGACGATTTGCTGATAATAACAAAGGGTTCAAGCGTGCTGGAAACTGAAAACTTTGCCAATTCAGAGCTACAAAAGATCACAAACTGGGCTAATAACAACAAAATAAGATTTAATGAGGAAAAGTCCAAAGTCATGCTGGTGACACGGCGAAGGCGCAGAGACAAAGCAGCTATCAATATATTCCTCAATAACAAAGAATTGGAACAAGTACAGACAATTAAGTACCTCGGAATCACTATGGATGAAAAATTCAATTTCACTGCACACATACAGAATATAACAGACAGATCCATGACTTTGATTAACGCCCTATCCAAATCTGCAAAATTAGACTGTGGATTAACCCACGGAGCTCTAAGAATAATATATAAAGGAGCGATTTTGCCCCTGTTGTCTTATGGAGCACCCGTATGGATTGAGGCACTCAACATCACATCAAACAGGAAGAAACTCGAAAGAGTACAAAGACTGATGAAATAAAGATTGCAAAAGCATTCCGGACAACATCAACTGAGGCCCTTTGCATCCTTACTGGTTTGACTCCTATAACCATTAAGTTAGAAGAGATAGCTAAAAGCTATACGACAAAAAAAGGATTACTAGACAGTAACATTGAAAGACCTTTGGAACTCAGGGAATGGCCCCATCCAGCAGATTTTCCTGCTGTTACAGACACAAAGCTAAATGAAGATTACGCTTATGAAATCTACACTGACGGAAGTAAATCCACTGAAGGAGTAGGTTCAGGAGTAGCAGTATTTTTCGACGGCAATCTCGTACAACAATCTAAATTCAGACTTCATGGTGAATGCTCAAATAACCAGGCTGAACAGTTCGCAATCCTAAAAGCACTTCATATAGTTAATGATCTACAACTACAGCATAACACCCCTAAGACTGCATCACTGTATTCAGACAGTAAGATCACCCTAGACTCCCTCGAAAACAGCAGGAACCACAATCCATTAATAGAAGACATCAGAAAAAAACTGACTTCCTTAATAGAAACAGGCTGGAACATAACCTTCAGCTGGGTTAAGGCCCATATAGGGATATTCGGGAACGAGCTTGCCGACCGCCTTGCCAAGAAAGCTACAAGGGAAGACACAATACATTACAGCAAGATCCCCATGAGTGCCGTAACAAAGACTCTGAGAGAAGAAAGCCTTGCGAAGTGGGAATATCAGTGGCAGCAAGCAAGAAACGGAGTGGAAACAAGAAGATATTTTCCACAAGTTTCACAGAGACTAGCACTGAACATACCTCTTTCAGCTGGACTTACAACCATGCTAACTGGTCATGGAAGAATCAATGCATATTATTATAGATTTCACATTCTACAATACTCAACATGCAGCTGCAATAACGGTGACGAAACGGTAGACCATATTTTACTCGAGTGCACGAAGTACAACACTGCCCGAAACAAATTGGAAAGGTTCATAAATTCCAAAGGAGGAAGGTGGCCACCAAACAGACCTGATCTCATTTCCAAATACTTCAAGGAATATTGTAAATTCATACGAGAGGTAGATTTAGAAAGTAGACAAAGTGTGTAGCAATACGGAAACACAAATATGGACAATAGTAAATATAATTATCAAGACCATATAGAATTATGACAGTCTCATCTCTGATTGTAAGAAAATAGCAATCTTCTAAGCGCAAACAGACATGTAGTATTACTTATGTAATGGAGCATGTTGTTCAGTAAAGACAAAAAAAAAAAACACACACATACGCACGCACGCACACACACACACACAGAGAGAGAGAGAGAGAGAGAGAGAGAGTGTTTTAATGACTAGATGATTAATATGTCAGTTATTGATTATTGAGAGATGGGCATATTAGATTGTATTATGACCTATAAGTATGTTTGCTCAGTCTAGTTAAACTTTCACGATTCAGATAGCGCTTTGGTACTTGTTCAGATTAACTTGTGATATTTTCATTCGCTTATTTCATACTTATTTGTTATTTCATTTATCATTCATGTATATTGTTATCCATTATTGTTAATTATATCTGTTATACAAATTCACACTGTTTATTTATAAAAGTCTTCCACTGCGCACATCTAATCTTCCAATGTACCATCCACCTGGCGAACGACAGCCACTATAAGAAATGTAGAGGAGTGGATGATCGTGCACCTCCTCAATTCCTCTATCACCTTAACCTGTTCTTACCCAATGGGGCACATGGTTAAAAGCAGCAGAGTATTATAGTGAACATTTCATAAAGATCTAGACAGTCATAAAAAAATCTATCCGAGAATGCTGCTTGTGTCACTTCGGCAAAACAATTACTCAAAGATCCCACTATCCCTCATGATTTGGCATACATTAAGTCCCACTATACGTTTCTTGTGGCAATCATTTCAGAATTAGAAGACTCGGGGAAACCTATCTGTGAAAACATAGCTTTACTGTAGGAGTTTCTGAATGTTGAACACAAATTCTGAAACACCCATGTACAATGTACAATGTGGAGCCTGTGTGCACCACAGAACTTCCAACAAACTTTCTTGAAAATTCCTCCCAGATGTATTTGTCAGTGTATAAGACTCTTCCTTGTACAAGACGCACACCAAAAATTAAAACAGTTTTTCTATGAATAACTAATGACTGAGGTAACATAAATTCAATAAACACAAATAGAAAAATATAATGCATTTCCTTGTTTTTAAACATATTTCAATATTAATCAAACACTCTAATATAGGGTGACCAGATACACATCGATAAAAAAGAGCACACGATTCTTCAAAAAGGAGGACATTGTTCGAAAAAAGAGGACAGAAAATATGTACTTAAATTTAGACTTAGGCCTATATTATACTTTAAATTACGTCAATATCTATTTTATTTCAAACATTTTACAGTATCATATTTAAAAGTATGTTAATATCTCTTTTATTACAAAATAATTATGATAAAACTTAATAATAATGATTTTACAGTTAGCTACATATGAAAGTCAAGGGAACTATAATTATTAAAGAGGACAGAAAATATTTATTTAGATTTAGCAAAGATAGTTATGAAGTGATCATTGGAAAAGAGTACATTCCGTCAATGTTGCTGCCACCTACAGGCAAATTACTTGAAAAAGGCGTCAAATCAGATAATTTCAAAACATTAGGCATACAAGTTACCAAAAGGAGCACATTTCTTGACACCCCGGACAAAGGTCTAAAGAGAAGGACATGTCCGGACAAAAGAGGACGTCTGGTCACCCTACTCTAATATAATAATAATAATAATAATAATAATAATAATAATAATAATAATAATAATAATAATAACAATAATAATAAATATTATTATTATTATTAACAGCTACAGTTAACCATGTAATTCCGGTGCTCCGCTGCCAAGACATTAAACTGTTAGAACAGAGTTACTCAATAGTTCTACTCGCTCCGTCCCCATTTCTATGGGATAGGTCTCGGTATTTTATGATCACATGGGTACATTCAGGAACACAATGCAACAATTCTTTTTAGATTTTGAGTATTTTATTAGATAGTCATTAACAATGGATGTACTGTATTAATGAAAGTTCCAGGGCAAGATATGAAACCATTTTGGTGGGGATTAAGCTCAATATTTTCTTTGATCATTTTGTCCAGTATTCTTTCAATAATTCTCTATAGATTGTTATAGGATGCCAGTTTTGAACAACATTCAGATCTCCACCCTTAAGAATTAAAATTGTTCTACCTTGCCGAAAACATAGGGGGACATGAGCCCAACGAAGCATGTATGTAGCAATAAAAGATATAGCATAATATGCTTTAAGTTCTTTAATGATTTAGCTGTATGCCATATTCACCATAGGCCATATCAACTCGAATTTCTCAGCAAGCATTAAAAATATCATCCCTAGTTTTTCGTTTTCAAGAGTTTGGGAATTGTGCAAATCTTCGTACCTATCAAGCAATTGTATACTGCTAGAACCAGACAGCAGAAACACTTAATTTACATCCACTAAAGAAGAGGAAGAGGTAATATTCCTTACTAAATTCCTTCGATGACAGTAATATTGGAATTGAGCGAGCTGAAAATTATATCTATTTTTCTGCCGTTTATTTATTTTTTCCTAGCTCATTTAGAATTTAAAATCTTTTGTAAGTTATTTCAATTTTCGGTTTGTCTCTGTAAAATAATACTAATAGATGTTGGTGGTACACAATTAGATATGGCTTCTTTGAGAAATAACCAATATTTACTTGTAGCGTCATAAAATTCATGATCAGTAGGTGAATCAGCAGAAGCTAGTTTTTCAAATCTGTGCTCCCATTCATTAATTCAGTGGCAATAATAGCAATAGCAAGATGTTGTGATATTAAGACTTCATGAACAATACTAGGCTGATTCACAGTAGACATGTGATATTTTTTATTTAAATTATTCTGGTGTGCCTCAGGATGAGAATGAACCATATGATAATATTTTTGAAGAAGCGTCCATATAACTCACATCTACGTATTTTCTTAGGTACTTTATCTGGGCTTATGGGTAAGCCACTATTTTGTGTTGTTTGTAGTAGATCAGATGTATTTAATGTGCAACTAACTTCAGTATGACTGCTATTAGCATCAGTATGACATCGACTAATATGGATATTTATACGTCTTGGTAAAAGTCTTGACATAATTGACAAAACACAGATGATGTGGGATATTCTGTTGAATTGGAAGATTCATTATTCATCATCACAAGCAGTATAACAGTATTAAGCCAGATTTTGTTTTGTTGTAGTCAACTGTCCGAAGACAGGTATGAACCTCACAAGTGATACCAAGAAGGTACCAATTATGAGGCAACTAGGCCAGGACATAATGGGGTAAGGTGGCCAGTTCCTTTCCCCCCTCCATTGCATACATCACCAACTCGCTACATATTACACTAACCAGACTTCAGATGTATACAAACAATTGTTTTTTCTCTGATACATACCATCAAGTGAGATGTACATATCAGCCAGAACCTCAATCAGAGGAATAATAACATTTTTCAGTTACATTGCAATTATTTACTTATTGTACCAGGTTACTAAGGTAAACAACGCCTATTTAATTTCAAGCAAAAAAATTATGAATATTTATTCACTCCCTTAAAGAGACAATCACTAACACCTGTATTACAATGCAGGCACCAATATAATAACTATTTAGAAACATTTCAGGATATCAAATTTAACAATTCACAAAATACGAAGAAAATAACCCACAGCACTATTTTCTATCAGATCATATACCGGTATCATGGTCTTCACTAATAAAATTCTGATGATAATAAAGTGGCAGCAGCGGCAGCACACTGACCTTTCAACACCATGCAAATTCCCTTACAAAGCCTTGAAAGGGAACAAGGGGAATGAATACACACAGTTGTACCTTTGTTTTGTAATACGTATTTTGAAGACAAAAAATTAATCTTATACACTAACAGATACAGTATTTCATCTACATTACTGCCTGTTCAATAGGATCGCCTGTACTGAAAAAAAAATCCGTGTAACAGTTTAAGAGAACTTGTTTTATATAGTGTATCAAGAATTAATGTTTTTTTCAATATCATTGCTGCACACTGGTATTTCCGCGAAAATATTGAAATACTGTACCTACAGTTATGAAGTATTCTTGCAGAGATGCTATTAATTTACTGTCATCTTAGAATAATAATGTTTACAGGCTTTAATTGCTGCTGCACCAATCAGTATTACTCTGAATTGTCTAATTAAACAAGACTACTACATTTAATTTCAGAATCATAGATAGTATAAACTCACCAGCCTGCATCTAATATTCTTCAGTGGGTGTGAATCATCCTTTTTATGGTGTGTTGTGGCATTGTCTTGAAGTTTTTGTACAGCAGACTGTGGTGCAATTTCATCTCGGATATATGTCTTCAGGTCATCCACTAGCTCTTTAAAATCATTTCTAATACTGATTTCCAAGACATCAAGAAAATATGAATTAATTACATCAAGGAACATCATTGTCACTAATTGAGGGATACTCTCATTTGTACTTTGAAAGAGACTTTTCTGCAGGCAACTATTCAGTTCTCACCAGCACGATGAAGTCATGGAACAGTAATCTTGATAGAAATATTGCAAAAGCAAAGTTAAAAGGCGTAAGCCAAAGACAAAGCAAAAGCAATAATTAGCAATTTTGATGATTAGATGGTACTACTTCAAAACATTTGCAAAGCAAAGTCAAAAGACAAAGCAATAGCAAAATTGTCAATTGCTTTTGTTTTGTCTTTGGCTTACACCTTTTAACTTTGCTTTTGTAATATTTCTGACAAGATTAACGTTCCATGACTTCTTCATCATGCTGGTGAGAACTGAATAGTTAGTTTCAAAGTAGAGATTCACAAACTGGGTAAAAGAATATTGTTCCATTTTGTGTATCACAGGCCAAAAGCCTTTAGAAAATCCAAAAATTCAAAGGATAATACCAAATGCAGTCAAAGGATTAAACCTTTGGCAATGATCCGCGAAAACACAAACTTGTTTTAAAGAGTGTAAACTCTATTTGTAATTTTCCATTTTCTCTGTTTCAACTTCAATTCGCCTCTTCAGCTAGATAAGTGTTGATCACTACTCTAGGACAGAGTGGAGAAGGAAAGATATCTAATGAGAAATTCCAAATTGTAGAAATACAGTATTAATATTATTAACATTCATTCAGCCTGTAGAAAATAATTTTACACCTAAGAAATAGGTCCAAAACTACAACGTACTGCATGACGAAAAACATTACCTCAGAATGTTTTTTTCATGGAAAAATGGTTGCACATCTCTGTCATTTTCATTCACTGTTTGTTGAACTGGACTACTGTGATGGCTAAAATTATGTAGACTTTCAGTGCCATACGTTGATGGTTTCCTCAGTTGTTCCCTCAAAACTGTACTTATTTTCTCTCCCAATCTTTCTTCCATTTGTGCCATATGTTTCCGGACAATTGGACTGAAAGAGTTACAACACTATGATGAGTATAAATATTTACGAAGTACCAAATATTACCTTATAAGCATAAAAGATTAAATAGCTTTGATGGAATAATAACTATATGTTTACATTACAATCGTTATCAACTAGCAACTGAAATCTCATACAAGCTTTTAACAAAATTCTTATAAAGTTTCGACCCAATGCATGAGCATGCATGCATACACACACCCCTCCTTTTCCCTCTCTTATTTTTTGTTTTCCCATATAAGCAATCTTTAAGAGAATTATAAATAAATACATCAATCAATTTTAAACCTTTCAGTTTTGGAATGCATAACTACACAGTATTACACCCAATAATCTAGGCCTTAGTTAAATGTAGAGGCAAAATACCCATATATTATACTGCAATATAATCATAAAATAAACTTATTATAAAGATAATAGAATATGGGTTCTTTTATGATAACTTGATAGGTACCTTAGTGCAGAAGATATGTCCAGTGCTGTAGATGTAGAGATTTCTGACAATGATACTGAAATATTTGGACTCTCAGTTAGTGGATAAATAACAGGTTTCTTGAAAAAATCTTGAATGTCAGCAGAGCTATAAGCAGAAAATAAGTAGTACAGCTACATAATTCTTTACTCAAACATACAGCAAGAAACCTTAAGAGAAAACTTAGCCTTAGAAACTGAGTATTGACTTTATCAGAAAAAATTAAACGCAACGTCCATAACCACCCACACAGCTACCTATAATATAACTGAAAACACAGAAGAACTTAAAAATCAAGTGACCGAATATATAACAATGGAGAAATTTCACCAATAAACGCTATGTACACAAACATTCTATCATCTCCCCTCCAATTTCAAGATATCAAAATACAATTAGACCTCCAGGAACCAGTCTTAAAATCAAGTGACCTACCAGAAGAGTTGAAGGTGACAAGCACAGAAACAATAAAATAAATATATCTAACTGATGCATGGTATAGGATATACACTGATGGTTCATGTACAAGCAACATGGAGGCAGGCTTTGGAATATTTAGAACAGAATTTTCGCAATATACACCCTTGGGAAGATATGAAAACAATTTCCATGAAGAACTAATAACAATAAAACCAGCTCTGCTTAAAGTATTATAAGGACATATACAAAGAAAAAAAACTGTAATTGTATTAGATTCCAAGGCAGGATTACAGAGCATATCCAATAACAAAACATCAGAAAACCTATACGATATAAGAAAACTGCACAGTCTTAGAAATAATTGATGGCACACAGATGTTTTCAAAGTCCCAGAAAGGAGGCACTGTGCACAATCAGAGGACGAGCGATCAGGTTCACATGTGAATCATTAGTTGAGATAATAACATTCATTCTCTTTCATTGTATGTCGTCCCTAAGTAACTAAAACAAGTGTCAGGAAAAAGAATTTAACATCAATAAATAGTGGGATAAAACTTTTTCACTACCAAGAGTCATGCCATCAATTGTTTCTAAGATTGTACAAATTGAATTGAATTTAAGAGAGGGAGGGCTTTAACAGCCCTAGCACTGCGACCTAAAAGATTTATTGCGCATTCCCGTCATAATATCCCATCAATCCAATAGTTTGATGTTCTTGATGAACTGAATCAAACTATGGACTGGGACGATTGAGAGCTCATCAAGCTTCGGAAAATGTTTTCCAAAAATGAGAGCAAGATTGTACAAAAGTATCAAATCAAGAAATAAGGGAATAGTCTTTTTACGAATATCATCCCATATAGGTCTGTTTCGCAACAAAGAAGCTGACAAATAGCTGAAAAAGCTACTTTTATCGTATTTTTAATTGCTTTATATAAAGGAAAACCTGTTTTCCAAGTTTTCTAATATATATTATATCATGAAAGTTTTCATTCCTAACATTTATAAAATGGATCTGAAAAGATTTTGCCTTGTTACTTCTTTGAGTTAACATTAACATTGTTGTAAAAGAGGACTTATATAGGTGATTTGAGACAAATCGTTTTTTCTAAGCTGAGCTCTTGAAGGGCTTTCATTCATTTTCTGGCTTTAGTCTTGCAGATTCCGAGGAAATTATAATTACAAAAAGTGAATTGTGGTGAATCGAAAAATGACTATTCTATGCTTGTGAGCTGCCACACAATCGAATTCTGTTATTACTTTTTTTTTTTTGAGTTCTTATATCAAAGTGGAGTTGTTAAATTCTGTAGACCAGAATTTATTTCATACTGACTGTGAAGAGCATAATGGCTAAAAACTTTTTTCCTTATCTGATCTGAAGAAGACTATAATAAATTTTATATGTTTTTTATGCATGTTATCTTTAATAATATTGTAGGGCCATATTCATAGACATTCCTAGCACTGGCTTCTGGTGGATGATCAGCGAACTAACATTTTCCATATTTATAAACCAATGTTAGCGATATGATATGAATCCTGTACAAGTAATCAGTCAATAGCCGGGTCTAGTTTA
The DNA here is from genome assembly GCF_040183065.1 of Periplaneta americana. NCBI lineage: Eukaryota > Metazoa > Arthropoda > Insecta > Blattodea > Blattidae > Periplaneta > Periplaneta americana. The sequence continues at coordinate 87,301,840 of NC_091124.1, read as the reverse complement.
GCACGCTCGTAGCACGGGCTAGCAAAATGTCTATGAATAGCACCCGTATAGTTTATATAATTTCAAAGATATCTTGATTAGATTAATACCTTATCAAATATGTCTCAGAATTAAAATCTGTGAGGAAAAATAATTAAAATAAAATAAAATAGGATAAATAACAAACAAAACCTTTAATTTTCTTGGAGAAAGGAGTTTATTGATTCGGCTGCAGTACTGTTAAAAAGAATCACTGTTAATTATATTTACCTAGAATTGGTCTGATTTGAAATGTTATGCTGCATATATGGTTTCCTGAAGTGTGCAGCAGGGGTAGAGGTAACCTTATACAAATTCCGAACAGATGGAGTTGGTGGTATAAGTGGTGTCACATCATTCAAGTAATCAAATGAATGTGGATTTGAGGCCTGCAAATAAAGGCATATACGACTTCAGTATGCTAAAAAAAAGTTCTAATGATGGTATGGTAATGGAAGTGGTGGTGGTACAAGAAGAAGCAGCAGCAACAACAGTGCAAATATAAAATTAAGTAACAAAAAATATAGACACATATATATTATGTACAAGAGGAAGTCAGAAAGTAAAGATACATATAATCCATCTTGTTAGAGAACTATTGTAATGAACTTATCTCGCTGATTGCTACATGTTCAAGGTAGCATACATGTACAGTTGTCAAAAGAAAAAGTGGCTGCGCTCTAGAAGCGAAGTTCCCTTTGGGTAATGTATCTTCCCTACAATTCGGACACAGACGATGTTACATGTTGTTGGACCACGTTGCCTGATATCTACAGTTATAATTAAAGTATTCTGTGTGTTACATTGTAGTGTACTGGTAGTGTTTCGGTCTGCTATTCTTGAGGTCCTGAGTTCGAACACAACCTAGTGCTTTTTATGTTCTTTTTCTGTTTTGTACTTAAGAGAGAGAGAGAAAATATACATAATTGCTCCTGCCACTTTTATGATTATTTTAGTAATTAACATCAGGTTCATGCATGTATTATGCCATGACTTTATCATTATTTATTATGACATTATGGCCGTAAATGGAAAGAAAAAAAAATTTATTCTCAACAAAAATATCTTTCCTGGCATAAACAATACAAACTTACTGGCATCTGCCTTAGAACATTAAAACAATTAAGCATTCAAAAAAACAAAACAAAAAGCCACGATTCAATATTTAGTCTATCTTCCCCATATCTCGATCACATCTTGCTGGGCATGGAATTGACTAGTCTTTCCAAATACTGACTGTTCTCAGCCACGACATTCCAGGCATCCTGGACATACATATATAAGTGTTGTGCCCATGGGTAGGTCACTGCAAATCCAGCATTCTGCAATCTTTCCTATTTTCTACCTTCCTCTTAGTCTCCACATATGATCCACATATCTTAAAAGTCGTCTATTATTTGATATCTTCTTCTGCCCCGAACCATTCCTTCCAGTGCATTCTTCAGTAGGCAGTTTCTTCTCAACCAGTGACCCAACCAATTCCTTTTTCTAATCAGTTTCAGAATCATTCTTTCTTCACCCACTTTTTCCAACAAAACTTCATTTCTTATTCTATCTGTCCACTTCACATGCTCCATTCTTCTCCACATACACATTTCAAATGTTTCTATTCGTTTCTCTTCATTTTGTCGTAATGCCACACTCCACACAAAGCACTTCACTAGTCTCTTCCTTAGTTCTTTTTCCAGAGGTCAGCAGAAGATGCTCCTTTTTTTTTATTAAAAGCTTCCTTTGCTCATGTTTGCAGTTTTTCTTGGGAAGGATAAATGCGGTAACTTCCCGTTGCTTTCTGCACACCACTGTCTCTTTTGCATCTTAATAGATCCCAGTTGGCCCAAGCGTGAAAGTGAATAAATGGGCCCTCCGGACTCTGTGAAATTCACTGCAAGGGTTTAAATATTAGTTCTATCAGGATTTTTGACCTCATCGGAGACCGGGAAACCCTAATTAGCCTTTGCCCCCCACATCCTGGACGAGCTTCTACAAATCACCAGAAAATCTTGGAGGGGTATTGAGCCAATTTTTCCGCAAATGTTTCTATACTTGTACCCTCGTAGGTCAGTCAGAAGAACGTCGGAATTTAGATGTCAACGTCCAAGGTTCAATTCCTCGTCACACCTTTTTATGTTATTGTGTTTCAAGATAGTATAATGTAATAATATAAAAAGAAAAAACTAACACCAGTATTATGCAACTGTATTGTTCCAAACTTAATATTAAATGTATGCTATTTAAATATCGCTAAAGAACGATAACAGAATATAAATGATAACTTGAATATCATTTATATTGCTAAATATCGGTTTGTTTAATTAATGTAAGATATTATACAATATATATATATATATATATATATATATATATATATATATATATAATTATTTAAATAAAATAACCCATTTTACAAAGAAAATGGTTATTTATATTTTAATAATTATATAAAATACAGATATATAACAGAATATAAATAACTTGAATATTATGTTGCTAAAGAACGATAACAGAATACAAATGATAACTTGATTATTTATATCGATAAAGAAGGATAACAGAATATAAATAATGTGAATATTATTTATATTGTAAATTTATTTCAACTCAACAATGTAACTTTTATTTAAAGCAACAATAATTCCTTTCTATGATTCACCTTAAACGCTCTCGTCAACAATGGGATTTTCACTCAACACAGTATTCTTTATAGCACTCCACTGACGACAATGACAATTTACTTGGACTATTACGAACAACAATGAACTGTTAATTTTAACTAATGTTCACAAAGCACTATTTACAAATCAGAACTGTCAGTTCTCAGTTCACAGTTCTTCTAGCTCAGTCACTCGAGTTCACACTATCTCGAACCACAGACCTTCAGAGACAGTCCACTGTACTCGAACTCAGGACCCTCCAACTGTGGTCCACTGCACTCGAACTCAGGTCTTCGGATGCTGACACAGTTGCGGACGCACACTCAAGTCGAACTCCGGTATACAAGACTGGCTGGCTGGCTTGCTCTGTTCACTGGCTTACTCACTGAATGGCTGAATAAACTGAAAAACTGCTCAAGTTCGCTCGCGTTTCTTCTTTTATAACCACAGTAATGTAGCCTGGAAAGTTCGACACGTGTCCAGAGATAGCACTCGAACAATCCGAACTTCTCTTCACTCCGCATGCACCAGATGCGCGCGCAACCCGCCCAAAACACGGACGACTTAGCCTCTCCTCTCCGCCGCATTGACGTAATACACCCCCTCTGCCCTTCAGCATGCAGATGCTCCCAGTACCAGCGTTTCGTCTGCCGCGCGCCCTGTCGGACGCGTGTTCGAACCCCATTGCAGCTGTCACATTGCTCCCTCCTTAGGGCTGCTCGTCCCAGGCAGTCCCTTGGTAGGCTACTAATCGGTCCAGATGCACCACCATCATCTTCCCTCGGGGTTGTCGCTGGATGCGGTCGTTGATCCGGGTCACCACGTGGTATGGTCCATCCCAGGCACGCTGCAGCTTCGGTGATTTTCCCTTGGTCCTGGTAGGTCGATACAGCCACACCAGGTCACCCTCCTGGAATCCTGCAGAGTTGGCTAATCTGTTGTAGCGCACTTTCATCCTGTCGCTGGCCATCTTGAGGTGCTCTCTGGCCAGTTGGTGAACTCCATTCAACTTCTCGGTGAGTTCTGCCACATAGTCAGTTGCTGGCTGGTCGGCGCTGGGTGGCGTGCCAAACAGCAGATCACAGGGCAGGCGCAGCTCTCTCCTGAAGACCATGTTTGCCTGTGTCATCCCTGTTGTATCGTGGACCGAAGCTCTGTAGGCCAAGAGGAACAGTGGGACTCTGGCATCCCAGTCTCGTTGATGGTTGGACACCACCTTCCGCAGGTGCTCTTCCACGGTTTTGATGTAGCGTTCCACCATACCATCGGACTGTGGATGGAGGGGAGTGGTCCTGGTTTTATGCACCCCCAGACACTCGAGCAATTCTCCCATCAGGTTGGATTCGAAGTTGCGCCCCTGATCGCTATGCAATTCCTGGGGCACCCCGAATCGGCAAATGAAGTTGTCAAGCAGCGCGTCGGCCACCGTCGAAGCCTCTTGGTTGGGAATCGCGTACACCTCTGGCCATTTTGTGAAGTAATCCATGGCGACTAGCAGGTAGCGGTTCCCGCGATCCGTGACCGGGAACGGTCCAGCAACGTCGATGGCGATCCTCTCAAAAGGAGCTCCCACGTACTGCTGCATGGCTCCCCTGCTGCGTGTCCTTGGTCCGCGACTGGCTGCACAGGTGTCGCATCTTCGGCACCATTGTTCCGTGTCGGTTCTCTGATGCAACCAATAGAACCTCTGCCTTAACTTGTCGGCTCCCAGGTGGCCTCCAGTCACTCCAGCATGAGTTTCCTCCACCTTACTCCTGGGCAGGACAAGTTGTTCTATGCGAGTCCTTCCATCGGCCGACTCCCAAATCCTCTTTAGGATACCGTCTTTGACAGTGAAGGATTCCCACTGGGCCCAGTAGCTCTTGTAAGTGGTGCTACGGTTGACGATATCGGCCCACACTGGTCTCTGGCCGGACTCTACATCACGCAGTAGCTGTCCAATGTTTGCGTCCTCCAGCTGCTCCCTCCTTAAGGCGGCGCTATCCCATCCTGGGCTCGGATGGGCGGCAATTGCTCGGACTGCGTGGGCGCCATCTCGCTCTTCTACTTTCAGGCAGTGTTTGCAGCCGTCCGGGCACGGGCGTCTTGATAAGGCATCAGCGTTGGAATGTTTCTTCCCTTGGTGGTGTTCGGAGGTGAAGTTGTACTCCTGCAGTCGTTGAACCCAACGGGCGGTCTGCCCCCTCCAGATTCTTGAAGCCCAATAGCCAGGTGAGTGCAGAATGGTCTGTCCTCAGATGGAATTCCTGGCCATACAAATATTTGTGGAAATGCTTCAGAGCTTCCATAATGGCAAGAAGTTCTCTACGCGTCACACAGTAGTTTCTCTCAGCCTTGGATAGTGTTCGGCTGAAGTAGGCAATCACCCTCTCTTGCCCGTCCTGTTCCTGAGAGAGTACTCCACCGATGCCTACGTTGCTAGCGTCCGTGTCGAGCGTGAACTTCCTTCCAGGGATGGGATATCCCAGTACAGGAGCAGTGCAGAGCGCCTCTTTCAGCGACTGGAACGATGACTCCGCCTCGTCCGTCCACTGGAATTGTCGTTTCTCCTCGGTCAGCTGGGTTAGAGGCTTAGCGATGTTGGCGTACCCAGCTACGAACCTTCTGTAATAAGTGCAGAGGCCGAGAAAGCGGCGCAGCTCCTGCTTGTCCCTCGGTCTCGGCCATCCTCTGACGGCTTGTAGCTTCTCCGGGTCTGTGGCCACTCCGTTGGTCCCTACTACGTGCCACAGGTAGCTGACCTTCTTCTGGAACAGATGACATTTCTTTGGGTTCAACTTCAGCCTGGCTTGTCGCAGTCTCTCGAACACTTTCCTCAGATTCAACAGCTGTTCACCGAAAGTCTTGCCGACCACGATGACGTCATCAAGGTACAGCAAATAGGTGTCGTATGTCAGGCCTCTCATTACGGACTCCATTAGTCTCTGGAATGTAGCCGGGGTGTTGCAGAGGCCGAACGGCATAACGGTGAACTGCCATAGTCCCTGGCCTGTAGAGAATGCCGTTTTCTCCTTGTCCTCAGGATGTAGCGCCACCTGTCAGTATCCTGACTTGAGATCCAACGTCGAGAACCACTCTGCTCCGGCCAGGGTGTCCAAGGTGTCGTCAATTCGTGGAAGGGGAAAGCAGTCCTTCTTGGTGACGTCATTCAGTTTTCTGTAGTCCACGCAGAAACGCAGATCCCCATTCTTCTTCTTCACCAGCACCACAGGTGATGACCAAGGGCTGTCGGATTCCTCGATGAGCCCTCTTGCTTTCATGCCCTCTAGTTGGCTGTCAATCTCCCTCTGTTTAGCTAGAGGGACACGTCGAGAAGGTTGTCTGATTGGGCGAGCATTCCGGTGTCTATGCAGTGCTGAACTTTCTCCATTCTCCCGTAGTCGTTTTCAGACAGACTGAACACGTCTTGAAATTCTGTCAGCAAATTGTGGACTTGTCTTCTTTCTCCTTTGCTTAAATTCTCCGCCAATTCTCGAGCCAGCTCTTTCAGTGATGGGTCTAGATCTGGATGTGATCGGTGACACTCCTCGTTATCTGCTAGAGACGTCACAGACACCACCGGCTCGACGCTACCTAGTACAGTTCCACTAGGCACCTCCTTGTCCCGATTGGTGACATTCAGGACCCTCACCGGTACCACCTTCTGATTCGGGAGTAGGGATCTGGCCACATAAACCCCATCTATCGGAGTTGTCTGCGAATCGAGGAGCAGGTTTCTCTTAGGCTGTCCGTCCAGTCTTGCCGTCACCACCATCTCGCAGCCTGCTGGGATTGTCACTTGATTCTCCAATGTGAGTCTGCTGGCCATGGGTTGGTCTTCGACGTCCCTCAGGAACACTTCATCCTGACCAAAACGGAGGATACGGCACCGGACGTCCACCGTTGCATCGAAGATCCGCATGGCGTCGAGTCCCAGGATGACGTCTTCAGTGATGCTGGCGACGAACATCCACATCTCCAGTCTCCTCTTTCCCAATGTCAGATCTAGGAAAACCTCTTTTTGGATGGGCAGGTTCTCGCCTGAGGCAGTACGTAGCTCATACCGGCGCAGTGGCGTCCTCCCAGGGAGGCCACGCACGACTTCTGGCGATAGTGAGCAACGCCCCGGTGTCTACCAGTACTCTGCATGGGCGGCCTCTTATCCATCCGTCAGCAATCAACCCATCGTCGCATCTTCTGTTAACCGTCTTCAAGATCAGCCGAGGGGATGGTGATGACGGCGCCAACGTGCCCCTCATCGCATCGGCCCCTTTTAGTTTTCCTGTTTGTGACCAGATCGGTCACAGTCCCTCCTCAGGTGTCCAGGTTCGCCGCAGGACCAGCAGGTAGGCACTCCTCGTCTTCGTCGCTCGGGTGATTTTGGTTGACGTTCCTCGACGTCGGCCGCCGCGACGCTCCTAATCCGGTGCGGTGCCGAGACGTTCACAGTCAACTTGGCTGCCTCCATCCTGAGGGCCGCCGCCAGAGCTGCATTGATGGTGCGATGCTCTGCCAAGAGTAGCTGTTGTCTTATTTCCGGGTCTCGAACTCCGCTCCGAAGGTGTAGGCCGCCTCTCCAGCGATGAAGTCATTAGGTAGGCCCCTGAGCGCCTTATGGGCCAGTTGTTCCACTGCCATCGCAAATTCTTGTAGGGACTCGCCTGACTGTTGGACCCTCGTTTTTAGTTGGGTCCTGAATGCTGCCGCAAGTTGATGGTCACCATAACGTCCCTCCAGGCCGCCATTATCTCAGCAGCTGTCCCATCTTCTGGAACGCTGTGAAGAATCTCCGACGCCTGTCCCTGAAGCGCGGCCAGCAGCTGAGTGGTTTTCTCTGCTGGCGTCCACCCATTGTGCTCTGCGATGGCCTCGAACTGGCGACAGAATATCGCCCAAGACGTCGTACCGTCGAACTTCGGCGTCTTGACGTTGCAATGTCTGGCTGAGGGCGATGGTTCCACATGGCCAGTACATGAGGTCCTCAATTCTGTCGTCGATCTTTCCACGGCCCGTTGAACTTCCTCGGCAATTATTTGTTTCTGTTCTCTAGCCTGGCGATCCACCAACGTGAGGATGTGTTTGTTTTCTACAGCATGTTGGTCCATTAACGCGAGTATGTGCTTGTTTTCCTCAGCCTGTTTGTCTATCACCTCACTCGTCTGCTCTTGACGACGCTCGAGATCGCGGATTTTTCCGTCGAAATGGTCTACATCCTGTCTCAACTCGGCTACTATCTCGTTTATAGTTGTAAAATTCTGGTTTAGTTTATCCAAATCGGCCTTAAGTTCGTCTTTCACAATGGCGACAATTCCATCTACGTGGGCCGAAACGCTTTCGATTTGTGTAGTGACGTCATCTTTCACTCCGCTTATGTCGCCTTTCACTCCGCTTATGTCACTTTTCACCTCACTGATATCGTTCTTCATTTCTGCTTTTACTGCACTTAAGTCGTTTTTCAGTTCCGCGATGGCTTGCAGGATCAGCTGTAAGTTCTCCATTATGTTGATAATATCCCGATTCTGACACCAGTGTAAATTTATTTCAACTCAACAATGTAACTTTTATTTAAAGCAACAATAATTCCTTTCTACAATTCACCTTAAATGCTCTCGTCAACAATGGGATTTTCACTCAACACAGTATTCGTTATAGCACTCCACTGACGACAATGACAATTTACTTGGATTATTACGAACAACAATGAACTGTTAATTTTAACTAATGTTCACAAAGCACTATTTACAAATCAGAACTGTCAGTTCTCAGTTCACAGTTCTTCTAGCTCAGTCACTCGAGTTCACAGTATCTCGAACCACAGACCTTCTGAGACAGTCCACTGTACTCGAACTCAGGTCCCTCCAACTGCGGTCCACTGCACTCGAACTCAGGCCTTCGTATGCTGACACAGTTGCGGACGCACACTCAAGTCGAACTCCGGTATACAAGACTGGCTGGCTGGCTTGCTCTGTTCACTGGCTTACTCACTGAATGGCTGAATAAACTGAAAAACTGCTCAAGTTCGCTCGCGTTTCTTCTTTTATAACCACAGTGACGTAGCCTGGAAAGTTCGACGCGTGTCCAGAGATAGCACTCGAACAATCCGGACTTCTCTTCACTCCGCACACACCAGATGCGCACGCAACCCGCCCAAAACATGGACGACTTAGCCTCTCCTCTCCGCCGCATTGACATAATACACCCCCTATGCCCTTCAGCATGCAGATGCTCCCAGTACCAGCGTTTCGTCTGCCGCGCGCCCTGTCGGACGCGTGTTCGAACCCCGTTGCAGCTGTCACAATATCGTTAAAGAACGATAACAGAACATAAATGATAACTTTAATATTATGTATATCGCTAAAAAATGGTAACAGAATATAAATGATAACTTGAATATTATTGATATCGCTACAGAACGATAACAGAATACAAATGATAACTTGAATATTATGTATATCGCTAAAGAACGAAAACAGAATATAAATGATAACTTGAATATTATTTATATAGCTAAAGAACGATTAAAAAATAAAATGAAAACTTAAACAAGGCCCAAACTCACAACCTTCGAATCATTAAGTGAGCACTCTACCGCTGGCCTATGAGGCACAGATATGGAATAATTCCTTAGTTCTGGAACTGCTTCTACAAGCACGTGCATCATGTAGCATTGCCATGATCCGAAGTGGACTTATAAAATATTCGCTATTTACGAGTGCAGCCACTTTTTTTTTTTTTTGACAGCTGTACATATATTTGCAATTTGCCTTACTAAGACAAAAACGTCTACTATAGGTGCTGCATATTTATATAGAATTATTGTAAAAGCACCAAATTGTTTTTTTTTTCCTTGTTAACTGACAATATAATTAAAACTTTCAATATACCGTATTTACCGGAATATAAGACGAGGTTCTCTCCCTCTGATGATGGGATGTTGTCTTAAATTTGCGTATTAAGAAAAATACACAAGTTGCGTCAATTTTTTATATTGTACAGCACATAAATGCGGTTAATTCATGCAATAGTTTTTTGTAATAGTTTTTGTAAATAGAATAGTGTATTTCGACTATTAGGCTGTACAGAAATAAAAATTTAATTTCATCAAGAGGATCTATTTATTTTGTAGAAGTAAGTAAACTTGAAATTTTATATATGTTCTAGAACCAAGTTAATAATGCAAATTATTCAAGTTAATAATGGATTAATTGCCTGTGAATTCATTAAATTCTACAAAAGTCAATGGAAAACTAGGGGTTGTCTTAAATTTGAGATAATCTAATATTAGGGTAAATACAGTATTTTTTTTGCTTGTAAACAAGTTTTCAAAACTATGTAAGACGACATCATTGTTTATTTCCTTCAGTAGTTTGCATAAGAAAATTGTAATTCCCGATTTCTCATTTATTTTAATATCCGAAAGGTAGTCACTACAAACTCTATTCCATTTACCTTATATTCACAAATTATTTGGTTGATCTTTGGTTTGCTCATCACTTTCTTAGCATCTTCAGCAAATCTCAATGTGGTAATTGTCTGTGCTATATCCAAATTGGACGGACTGATACATGCTATCATCATAACATAGCTTTCTCGGCTCAAAGAATCTACAACAAAAATCCACGTCAAAATTTCTTCCCTTTTCAAGTATACAAATAAACATTTGTGAGAATAACAGCAATACTTTTTAACCTCGATATAAAATGTAAGTTAATAGTTGCTTCTTACATAAAAAGAGAGAGACAGGCGGATTTAGGGGGAAACTTGGGGGAATACTTATCCTAGTTGTTCTTTTTTATATTGCTGATTTAATCTACTCTTAATCCATTTATTATTATTATTATCATCATCATCATCATCATCATCATCATCATATCATGAAATCCATTATTTTATTATACAATTTTATTAATTTATTACATTTATTGAATTGTATACAGGGTGAAAAGCAATTAAACCAACAAACTCCAGGAGATTGTATGGAACACCAACACACACGGTTTTCTCTAATGCTATATTTTCCTCAGAGGCTTTATTAAACTGGCAGAAGGTGTATACGTTCTTCAGTTCATGATGACTACAAATTCACATTTTGTTGTACATCTTGACCCACTGCAGTGCTTTATTAAACCGGTTTGGTGGCTTGGATATTTGCTGCAGCAGGGGAAATAAACGATAATCCTGAAGTCTTTCACCGCGTTAGACAATCCATATCCCACTGATGTAATCTTTGTGTACAGGTCAGTGGAGGCATTTTTGAACATCTTTTGCAGCGATTTTGGTGTGTAAATGTTTTATAAGAGACTCAAGCAATAAAGCATGGCAATATTTTGTGTTACATTAAGATCTGGTCTCCTCGCGAAATAATGGCTTGCAGCACAATATGACATTAGATAAAAGTGTTTGTTTTGGCGTCCCATACAACCTCCTGGAGTTTGTTGGTTTAATTACTTTTCACCCTGTATATAACTTTCTTACATCCAGCATAAGACTACTTTTCCATTACTAATGTAAGACAGATTTAATTCATATATTGTACCAACCACTATCACTATTATATTCTTACATTTATTTTCCAACTCAACAAACAATCAAGCATATTTTATATTTCTTCAGTTTTTCAAATATTAGAACAATTGAGTTTGGCCAGTTATTCAGTGAGCCTGTGTCAATGAATGCTGTGTTTGATTTACTGTGATATTATCAATGTTATTTGAGTTATGGTAAGGAAATTAATCCACTTATATCCTTTTGATCGCTGTGAGTATTAAAATATGAATGTAATAAACTGTTAGTACTATGTGGCGAATGAATACTATGCAAAGCTTGATTATTTTATAAATGACGTATTTTCAGTCAGCCTATTTAAAAAATTTACGTAAAAAATCAGACTTTTCAATTTCACAACCATTTTTATAAGATAAAATGTACCACAAACTTTTTCAAGAGATTTCGAAACCACAATCTGAACATAAAAAAAAGTTACACTACTTTTGCTACAATTGTTACTGCTACAATTGGACAGAGTTACGCAATAAGAGACCAAGCGCCAAAAACCTGTTTCGAGATATTGGTCATTGAAATAAATCTGTTTTTTATAAAATATTTTATGCAACAAGTATTCATACTATTCATACATTCATACTATTACAAAAAATAGCACAAATAATATCTAAATGGGCTAACCGATTTTTAATAAGAGACCAGCAGTTGAATTAATATTTCAAAGCAAAATAAATGAATGAATTTTATGCAATAAACGAATTTTTAGTTATAAATAGCAGCAATATTCAGGTATCGCATTCTTGAATTTTACAGAGTTAAATTAGCCTGCCATCAATATATTTGTGCAAATATCACATTTTTTCAAATTGTCAGTTGGTTTATTATTGTGTAACTCCGTCCAATTATTTAACTATAAGTAACAGTAAGCCAGGAACTTGTTCCATCTCTGCAGGTGAACTGAATTCTTTCTCTGGCCCCTTTAATACTAGGCACCCTACTTCAAAAGAAGCAATATCCAATAATGATACTCAAGATCAGTTTGAAATGGACTTGTGTGATTCTATATATAGAGAGAGAGAGACTGAGAGTAATTATTTGAAGTATATACAAAATAAACTCAAGCCAGCACCAAAATTAATGGGCTATATCTGCTGATGGCACAGAGAGAACATACACAAATTTGTGTTGATTTAGAAAAATTTGCTAATTCCACAACTCACGGACGAGAAGGAACAGGGGTTCATTTTCCAATGAGACCAAGCCCCTCCACATTAGCATACAGAGGTCTGGAGGTACCTAAATCAACAGCTACCAGGTTGGTGGCTTGGTCATGCAACTGACGCAGACACCACCTTCTGCACATGGTCACTCTGTTCACCGGATTTCAGTGTGTGATTTCTTTCTGTGGGATTTCGTCAAGGACAAAGTTTACATACCTCCACTTCCAGCGACATTGGGCAAATTGAGAAGGCACATTAACACAGCAATTAGGAACGTCACAGAAGACATGCTTAAGAGAATTTGGCAAGAATGGGATCACCACCTGGACAGTGCCACATTACACGTGGGGTTCACAACGAGGGCATCTAAGGTCAGTATAAAACTTCAAACTTCCATATTTCAAGTGGTTATAAGATCATGTACTATTTATGTTCAATATTGGTGAAAATATAAACTTTTGAAATCGTCCAATAATTTGTAAGCACGGTTTAGAAAGTAGGCAAAATATTGTCCTTGCTGAGGAATGATTTCATTTTAGATCAACTTATAAAAACTATACCAATTGTCTTGCTTATTTTGAGGTATGGTTTTAAATCTATTGCAAAATTATATTCCATGTATTTTCTTATGTATATTATTTAATAATGAATAATGCTGTACCAACTGTGCAGTTATCTAGCATCAATGAATTGTCGATACTGGTAGAAAAATGGTATTCTGGTGAAACAAGGATTCGTCATGAATTACCCAACATTTGTCTAGCAGTTGGGGAAAACTCAGATAGGAGGGGGAAAGAACCCAATCAGGTAATCAACCTGAGAGGGATTAGAACCTACGCCCAAGAATGAGATATCATGCTTATGACTGGCATGACCATGTCCTTTAAAAGGGAGAGAGACTACGAACTACATTAGCACATATTATCATTTCATCTGCTAATCATAGTTATTGACTGTTATACTTGCCTTTCAATACTGTCGTTAGTGTAGTAGTTCTGTAAGAAATATAATCTTTTGAATTATTAGAAAGTATTGATATGACATTGCGAAGATTTAACAGGCCTCGGTTAATGTTATTTGCTTCATGTAGAGCCACACCCTGATTACCAGTGTGGCGAACACCCTCTAATCCTGCTAGATCAACCAGATCAAACCGGGATAGTATTGTTTGATTTCTGAAATAAAAATGGTAATATATTGATTATTGTACAATTTAGACTTTTTTACTGCAGAGAATAACAATATTTACAAAGCATTAACTTTCATTAGAAATTTACATTCAACTCAATTTCAAAAGTAGTATAATATAAGTTTACAGTATTTTTTTTTTATGTGGGTTGGGTATATTATGCATACAGGCTTGCCGTGAGTTTGGTACGTAAATCAATTTCTTGAATTCAATGACTACTTTAACTTTATGGGAGCAAGAACTACAAATACTGTATGATCAATGTGATGATAATGATGATATAACTACATGTATTTCAGTAAAATGGATAGGCTTTACCAATAACCAAAAATGTATTTAAAAATAGGCTTAAGGGCTATTCTAATAGACGGTAGTATATTATACACACTATTTAAAGGATGTAATTGATGTTTTGTTATTTGAAGTGTTGTATCAGTGAAGTGTGTTATGTAAGTGAAGTGTGTTTGTGTCAGTGAAGTGCAGTGCAAAGTATTTGAACAGTGAAATGTGTCTTAGTTCAAGAGCAGGGAGTGTGTTGACAGCGAAATGAGTGTAGTGCTGAAAGGTACTTGTGCATGTATGAACATATCATACTCGTGGGTTTTAGTTCGAACTTAGGATTAAGATACAGATTAGATTTACTTTAAATGTTATTTTAAGTGATCATGCTTCATTTAATTTAGGATGCTCCTTGTTGTTATTATTATTAGTAGTAGTATTATTATTATTAATTGCCATTATTGAGTGTAATTAGTTACCACTGCCACAGAGTGTTTACCCATTTGCAGTGTGAATACATACATACATACATACATACATACATACATGAGTTCCCATCATTTCCACCACCATCAATGTTCAATTTGTTACTGTTACTGAATATCTTGTTTATTCGACAGTGTGTTTAGAATATTATTTACTGTGACTGAATCATCAGCTCTCGTGGATAACATTCTTGCCTTCTCATGGCACTGTAATATATCAAGTGATCCTTCGCATAACTAGTGAATTATTTATTTATGGAAATGAAGAGAATCTTACCGAATTCGGAGCAGTTGCTCAAAATGTCCTCCATTATGTTCTATACACATGTTGCAGTGATGAATAAAGTTCTGGGGACATTCTATACATGAGGTCGGGAAAATTCAATCCACCGAATGCCATACTGATACAGCAATCTCGAGCCCAATACAAATAATGGCAGTTTACTTTAGAAATGAGCCCAAGACACAATGTGTGTGTTTTCCTTATCACTCTCACTTAGTCAGCTGTCTGAACTCTACTCAGACATATATGTAGGCCTATTTTTAAATACTGTTATATATACAGTACACCAACGCATTTTCCTCATTGAAATATATCTACTGAAGAAGAAGTCTTACAGGTTGTGTTTGCACAAGTTTCAGCGGTACTTTCCAGAGATTACAGAACCATCAAAACACTGTATTGTTAAACTATGTAATAAGTGGCGAGAAACAGGTTCCATTCTCGGCAAGATAAAACTTTGTACATGGCTAATACGTAATATTAGTGAGAATGAGTTTTAGCAAGTATCCAAAAACTTCATACATCACACTGTAACATATGTATAGAATGCATTGGAAGACATTTTGAGAAAGTCCTCTGAAATTCCTAGGTAAGATTCTCTCCATTTCTTTAAATAAATAATTCACTAGTCACGAGAAAGATCACTTGCTATACTGTAGTGTCATGAGACAGCAAGAACATTATCCGCAAGAGCTGGCAATCTGCTTGCCAGAATGTAGTACCGAGAGAGAGAGAGAGAGCAGGTCCTTTAGGTTTGACTTGCCCTGTACCAATCCAAGTGATTTATGTTTCTTAGAACTATAATAGGCCAAAACAACATTTGATTTAATGAACTATTATAAATGTCAAGTTGATAAAGAGCAGATACTCCTCTTGAATCCTTCAATGTTTCCAAGTCTTCACTATGATACACTTTCCCCTACAC
This sequence comes from Periplaneta americana, assembly GCF_040183065.1. Classification (NCBI taxonomy): domain Eukaryota; kingdom Metazoa; phylum Arthropoda; class Insecta; order Blattodea; family Blattidae; genus Periplaneta; species Periplaneta americana. Next base: position 87,286,309 of record NC_091124.1, on the reverse strand, counting down.
TCATGAAACAATCGAAATGGGTGCGCACTGTACATTTTTGTTACTGGATCTTTAAACTTACCCCATTTTTTGTTTATAGTGAACTGTGAAAATTGCATGTGATCTGGAACTGTGAACATTCACTTTTGTAGCTCTAGTATGTCTGTTTGAACTTCCAAACTCCAATTGATGAAGGGCTTGTTCACACGAGGTGATGCTGACATGTGTTAAATTCTGAACATTGAAAGCTGAAAGAGATAAGTTCTTACAGAGACTAAAGATGGTTGTCAAGTAAGAAGATAAAGAACTTTTGGTTTTTTTATTATAATTTATTACGTTTTAAATGGCATGGCTAAAAGTAGATCCTCAAATACACGGTGAGTACTTATTCATGAGTTTCTCATCATCTGCTCTTTGCAACTTTATTTTCCTTCCTTTTTTTAAATGTTCTATGATATTACTTATATATTCTCTTTCTTGTGAACTAATAGCTTTTGAATCTTGTCACATTTCACTCATTAAAACCCAGTACTACATCATATGCTATTATAACAACATATACTGGTAATGACTATTTTCTACAGTGAATTTGCTAATCAGCAAGATTCAGAAAAAGTGGCAACATCCAACCACTTACAGTGTGATAGACTGGACCAAGCCAGAATAAAATAAGACTTCAGGTTCGCAACAGGAATGCTATTTATCGTTCACACAAAAATGTGACTTCTCCAAAGTCATAGTTCACAGAAGTGCTTATTTCTTCTGACTACAGTGCCTTGGTCTTGAAGCAGAAACTAAGAGTTTGCAAGATACGATTTCAATCTCTACTTATATATATATATATATAAAAAGATGGAATGACTCTGAAATGTGAGTAGTGATTTTATTTAATGATAACACTGCTCACAGATTACTAAAGAGCAGTTCAACTCTGTAATTTGTGAATTTAGTTATTAGCATATATTTTAATATTTTTGACTTCTCACCTTCTATACTAGCTATGTACATTCTTTGGAATGGTGTACTCTGTAATCAGAAAAGTGTTCAAAATGGTCAACAGATTTCAAGTTGACTTAGCTATTCCATCAGTCCAAAGACCTCTCATGAGACTTTTTTTACAGTTTTATTTCTCACCATCTGCTCTTTGCAACTTTTGATATCTTGATCTGATGCTGTGTTTCATTTAGCGCATTTGCTGTTCAGACTTCAACTTACCTTGAACGACCAATTTAGTTTGTTGATGTGTGAGCAAATCATATACCTCTTCATTGTATATCTCCATGAAGGATATTTCAACTGAAACATCAGAATCTTTACCATTAGCTTCGGAAAGAATATCTTCAATAGCTCGACTTATAATTCCTGCTGATTTCTTTTCACATGACTGCAAACAAAGTTAAGCAATTAACAAATGTTTTGAGTAAACAGTCAACACAGAAATTTGAAAATATACAACACTTCTTAATTAGAAAATATCATTTATTTATTTAATGTCGAGACATTTGATGCAATGCCATTTGCCTTAAATTAGAAAATAAGTTACCTACATTTCGAAGCTCTGCAGCATTGACGCAGTTATAAAATGTACATGAAAAGTGAAAAGTAAGTTAAAAAGATAAGCAAGTAAATTCTAAATGAAAATAATAATGTTATAATAATCTATTGCCACCACTGCCACCAATAATAATAATAATAATAATAATAATAATAATAATAATAATAATAATAATAATAATAAACACAGGCATCATGGATTGGAAATCAGAAATTAAGCATTCTCAGTGTGATGTACTTACCTTGGGATCTGTCCCCATTGTGTACGTTTTCCCTGTGCCGGTTTGCCCATATGCAATAACTGCACAATTAAACCCAGCACAGAGTTTCTTCACTGCTGGTCTTACACTCTCTGTATAAACGGTTTTTTGATCATCATCTTCAGTAAATATATGATCAAAAGCATATCCTTTGCCTGCAGCACATAAAACCTGTGAAAATAAGTATCAAATTAATCACCCTATATTAATATGCACTGTCCTGTGAAACGGCGTCTGGGTGAAGCAGATCACTGTGAGGTGATCATTATTTTGTTAATTGTTGCTTACTTCCTGTTATGTTTCTTTGAGGTTTTAGAAAATAAGCTTATTATTACTTAGAAGATATTGTACAAGTGAGGACGGGCAGGTAGCTCAATAGATCAACAGGAAACGGATTGGAAGATCCCAGGTTCAATCCTGTGTGTCGGCAAGTTTTTTCTCCTTGCTAAACTTCCAAAATGGCCTCCGGGTCCAGTCAACCTCTTGTCAAATTGAGTACAAAGTCTTTTCCAGAGGGTAAAAAGGCAGCTGAAGCTTGGTGCTCACCACACCACTGCATTCAAATGCTGGGGTCATGAAAGCATGGAACTTATCTCTATGCCCTCATGCACCTTCATGGCCTGTATGGGGACACCTTTTTTATACAAGTGAAAAACACTTTCAAGTGCTCAGTTAAAATTGTTTAACATTGTTTCTTGCGTTTTATACTGATAATGATAGGCCTAAATCGTAAGAAGTTTCACTAAATAGTAATAAAAACTCATAAAGATGTAATTAATCATTATTTTATTTGAGTTAGATCTAGGCTATCAACTTTGATGATGATTTAATGCAAGAATATCTTCAAACCACAGGGGACACTAAAGCAAAAAGTAATTTCATTTACTGAAAAATGGACAATGTTCCACCCAAATTACCGTACTTAATGGGAACAAGAGTGCTGTGAGAAGAAATCTCATCAAGGGATTTCCAACTTGCAGAATAGTGTCCTTACACCAGCATAAAGCACTACCAAAGTTACTCCAGGAGAGATGGACCCTACAACTAAGCTTATAGAAAGAAATTTGAACTGCAGTCTAACTAATTTTTAAGAGAGCAGATTTCCACTCTTCACCTCTGTTTTCCACAACTGTCACAGATGTTCATGTCAGATTTAATACTTCAAGCATCTAATTTTGCGTTGGCCTTAAATTTTTATAAGCTAGTTTTATGACCATCTTTCTCAAAGGGATTATAACAATATATTGAAGGACATTATACTCCCTTGTTTTATCCCAGCCGTGACTTATGGTAGAACTTAGTAATTACAGTTCATACAGTCTTCATACATCATAACATGTACAAAAAAATAAACAAAAACATATAAGTCTCTACTTAATATTTAAATCTTCTTGACACTACACCTTTTCCAGTTGTATTTCAGATTTGTCATTTGTATTTCAGATTAGTCAATTCAATTTCAGATAGTACCAATTGTATTTCAGAAAATATCAATTGTATTTCAGATTTGTCAATTTCATTTCAGATAGTATCATTTGTATTTCAGATTAGTCAATTCAATTTCAGATAGTATCAATTGTATTTCAGAAAAAGTCAATTGTATTTCAGATTTGTCAATTGTATTTCAGAAACTATCATTTGTATTTCAGAAGTTACGGTTGGCACCTTATTCTCCAATGTTAAATCCAATCGAGATCATTTGGTGTAAAAAGTGAAGACATACGTAAAAAACCATCTTGGAATTCCTGATGTCATGGCTCCTGGTGTTGTAGGCTAATTTACCTACTGTAGAGAGTAAAATTGATGAAGCAACACATATAATATTATTGGTGGTGATTGTGCTCGTGCATTACAACACAGTACAATTCATCAAGCTGCAGCTTTAGCTATGGTGAATATGCCTATCGCACGCTAAATGCAATAAAGTTGATTTTTGAAATCCATTTTCCATTTTTTTTAATATACGTTAAAATCTCAAGTATGTACATAGACCTACATTTGTTATTTTGTGAAATAAAAATGACTATGTAATTTTAAATGCATTGCTTATTTTCTGAAATACATTTGATACCATCTGAAATACAATTGACTAATCTGAACAGATTTGATACCATCTGAAATACAATTGACAAATCTGAAATATAATTGACACTATCTGAAATTGAATTGACAAATCTGAAATAGGCTACAATTATTTCTGAAATTAAATTGACTAATCTGAAATGCATTTGATAATTTCTGAAATACAATTGATATTTTCTGAAATATCAACTGGAAAAGGTGTAGACTAGACCTAGTTGAAATTCTCACAAACTCTAACAAGAATTGAAGGCACACTGGTTCAGCACAAGTGACCTCTTATTGCAGGTACGAACATGCTCAGACATGCCCAAACTCATGCAAGACAATGCAGGACCTAGTAAATCAATACCAAAACTATGACATGCAAGCAAAATCAACTGCAATATTAAATATGTATCAAAACAGAAGTAGTTCTGAAATAATTGTTTTTATATTTAACTGCAATAGGCCTATATGAAAAATCAACAATCTTTATAGGTAAGTAACTGTATGTTACTAACTAATAAAAAATATTAAAAACATAAGATCCAATTGAGACATCAACTTCAAAATTTGTAAAAGAATAAGTTAATCTTAAAACATCAAACAAGGAACAATGTCTTTTTTAAATTTTTAAGTTAGTTTCTTTTTTTGAGACAGGAATTTTAGTTTTTGGACCTTAAGTCCTAAATTTCTTCAAATCTAGAGAGCTTTCATACCAAATTAAAGCCTCTTAAAATCTGAGCACAATGTTTTTTATTTTGTTTTAACATCTCAATTAACTTACCTACCTGATAAAATCGCATTTATGTGCCCTGGCAAATGCCAAAATTTATCAGTGGTAAAATTTTTAAAGATAATTCTAATCCAGTTATTCAAGACGTGTTCAATGATGGGCTCTTGCATGTGTAGGCTATTTGCTTTCTAGTAATGGAACTACCAAAAAATGTCATTGTCAAGATGATGACAATCGCCTTTCCAAATTTCTTCTACATTTCCATTCAATAATATTGCAAACCTCTAGGCCTATCATTCTCAACCCAAACCTATGTGCGTGTGATTGAATACAAACTTATCGGTAGGCCTATACTGGTATGTTTTTTATTTATTTATTACCAGTAATCAAAGGACAAGGAGACTAACTATTTCAGTGCAAAGATTGAAAACTTGATTTATTTCGCCTTAATACCTAGTGGAATTGTTTATATTCTCATAAAATAATTGGAACATTTTATTTCAGAGTTATCAGACTCACTCCTATTTATAATATGAAGTTTGTTTCAATAGTATTAAATTATTATTATTATTAAGTACCTACTAACTTAATTATTATTAATTACAGTATATTAAGGGTATAAATAATAGACCTAATAATAATAATAATAATAATAATAATAATAATAATAATAATAAAGACAGAATAAGGAATAATATAATTTATTAGATTAAGTTTTGCTCAAAATAAAGTTCTGTACCGTAATGTCTCCCTACCAAACCTTACAAATGACAGTGATATTACTTGTCACTAATTTATGTCGAATAGAAAGATAAAAGGCCTAACCAGTTCACTTGTGCTGTTCTTACAGGGAAAATTTTCTTCTTTATCTCTCCCTCCCTTCTCCTCACCCCTAATGACAGGTTGGGCAAGTTTTGATGAAAAGAGAGATTCTAGTAACAAGTAGTCCCACTATGGGTAAGATTACTGTATACTGGGAAATATAAGGTTGTGATTGACCTTGCGTGGGTGAACTCACATGTGTGGAGGCTCGGCGTTATCTTGCCCAATAACAATTTATTCATGACCCATGATGAGGTAAGAGTGTCATGAAAATAAATGTTAGTGGGCAGATAACGCTCAGCCTCCATACATGAGTTCGCCCACGCAGTGTCAATCACAACCTTATATTATTTTCCAGTATAGGCAGGGTACTTCACAACAGGGATAGACAAATTCCAGAAGCTAGTTCGCCTAAAATTTTTATGTGATAGGCTAGGCCTACCTTAAGTTTTTTTATCCAGTTAAAAAAAGAAAACATATTTTTTAAGACTAAGATTTTGAATTTATCTGCACAGAATAAGGACCGATGGCGGGCTTATGTGAGGGCGACAATGAACCTGTGGGTTCCTTAAAAGCCATTTTGTAAGTAAGTAAGATTTCTTTTAGGTCACTACGTCTAATATATAGGCCCTAATGTTAACAAAAGCAGTCCTAGTAAGCAGTTCGAATGTGTAATCTGTTTTATTAATCAATTATGTTGTTTAGTAGGCCTAAATGTATCTTTATTTTAACTCCAATGGCTTTCTGATTGCATAAAATGAGTGACTCCTGAGAGAAAGGGGCTGGTATCTGAACATTTTGGAGTTTTATCTGTCACTGAGCGACAAATAGTTCCATTATCATCAGTAATAAGGTTAGATGAGGTTTGATAAGCAGATGGATTAGGTAGTCTATGGTTTGATGCAGGGATGCCATACATCCCGGTTTTCTGGGATTGTCGCCGCTTTTGTGTCCACTGTCCCAACAAATTTGTTCGGGATGGTCAGATGTCTCGATTTTGAGTTGGTTTACAGCTTCTTTGTATTTTAAGGTTACTACAATAGCCTATATTGTATCTATTGTGTAATTTTGCCGAACTTGTTGAAAACTTTAAATAGCGATATAGAAGTGATAGGCTATAATGATACAGAAGAGACACTGGCTTACCTAAAATATATATATATATATATATATATATATATATATATATATATATATATATATATATATATATGTAACTTTCAGAATCTATAGTTCAAAACAAGTGGCTTAAATTTTTTCACAATTATTGGAAATCTGTCAGTATTTTTTCGCTGTGCCCAATCACAATGCAAATCTTGAATGCAAATTTTCTCTGATGGCTGCTAAAAATCAATTTACTGCACAATGAGCGGGTGTTTTAATTGTATGTTCCGGTTTTAGTTTCAAAGTTTATGGTAACCCTGGTTTGGTGAGCAGTCCTATTGTCAATGACAAGGTTAGGTGGGATTTGATTCTTTATCTGAGGTAAAAGATTCAAATAAAAAGTTGTGTGAAAGGACAAAACACTTTTCACATTTTAATAATACAATACTTCATTCAGTGATATTTGTCAAGTGCTTCGCGCAAAAATGACACAAGTGAAGTCAGACCTTTGTTCCCTTGTCCTTCATGCCAAGACACTTTCCTGACGTTTAAATACATTGTGAATATAATTTTTCCTCTTCAAAGTGCAATAAATTAATTAATTAGGCCTACCTTTGGTTCATGTGATAACTGTTGAACTACGCTAAAAGTATTTTCTTTATATTCTTTTGCAGCTAATGGTCGTATTCTCACAGCTACCACAACAGGTTCCAATGTGTAATTCATCATTGCTAATACTACTGTATATATTTACCGGTGTAATATTTATTTCACATTTAATAAACACTATTCTCTTTCCACTATAATACCGTACCGCGCCACCGTGTTTTTCAGATTATACAGCGATATACTTTTCAACCGAAATTAACATCGATCATTCTAATATACTCCATTTGTAACTTGTCAAAACGTGTTAAAACTTATTTATATGGTATTACTAGTAGTTAATACTAAACGCAAATACATAAAACGCAGATTAAGCAAAACATTGGTTTCGGTATATTTGAATAAATTTGAACAACAACGATTTGCCAATGAAATGCCAACAAACAGAGTGACCAACATGTTCCACGAATACCTTCATTTCACAAGGCTTCTAAACTCCTCATAGGTTGCATTATCGAGTTTGTTGGCGAGGGATTGACGGGAAAGGAGAGCGATTCTGACGTCACAAGATAGCTGAGCGCGCCAAAGCTCAAATGCTTCAAAGCAGTATCTCGTGTTTTTTCTTATTTATGTTGTTTTGAATGCATTATGCCAGGTCAAAGATGTGCTGTTGCGGTATGCAACAATTCTAACGATAAAAATAAAGAGTTGTCTCTCTTTACCATTCCTAAAGATTTAGAAATTAGAAAAAAAGTGGGTAATTGCGTGCAAAAGACAGGATAAATTCAATCCTGTTGCAACCAGATTATGCTCTGATCATTTGAAAGATGACGACGATTTTGTTCCTGATTTTCAAGCAGCTTTAATGAAAATAAAGCCGAAACGACCGACAATGTTAAAGCCTATAGGTAAGTTTAAATAAATCACGTAGGTCTATATAAGTAGCCTATGTTAATACCAGCTTTATATAATTAGATTAGGTTCATCTATGTTAACGTACAAATTATTTTCTTTCTTTTGTAATCACGCTACTTATATAAAAAATACTAACTAATGCTAACAGTTGCATACCAAAGGGGTGGAGGGTTAACGACTGATGCCAGTGATGTTTTTTCACTATAATTCTCATTATATTGATTTTATATTAACGATTTATGACATTTTGTCATTATGGCATAATCAGTGGGTTAATCATAATAGCCTCCAGTGACAATTCGTTGTTGAGTTATAATGATTATTGTAAATGAACTTGTTGTTGACCTTTCATTACCGGTACATGTCCCTTTGTCCAAACTTTAGAATGAGATATTAAAATCAATCAATGTTAGATTTTCTATAAACATCCATTTAAAACAAAAACACCACCATCTTGGCCCTCTTTAAATTTTAGTACATTATTCTATCTTTTGAAGGTTTAACCATGCCATCACCAGCATGGCTAAGTACTTTCAATAATACTGAAAAATTCTACAATGAGTTTCATGGCAAGAACACGATTAAAAAGGGGCGAAATATTATAAAAAGAACCAAAAAATATGTGGCAATGTTCGTACATAACGTTCCACGTGAAATTTTATTGTTGATTGTACGGTCAAAACTAGGTTCTTTATACGACTCTGGTATGTGAACACAAGACTGGAAACTAGCAGACGAAAACGGACGTCAGACACTGAGAGCAGACCAACCCTGGGCCATAAGCTTGAAACGGTGGAACCAAAAAGGTGTACTAGTATGGCCGTCAAATTACCCATAGTTCATCTCTTTTTCCAGTGTGTTTATCAGTTTTTGTTCATATTATTACGATTACCCAGAAATGCATATAGAGTGTTAGTTGGGAGACCGGAGGGAAAAAGACCTTTAGGGAGGCCGAGACGTAGATGGGAGGATAATATTAAAATGGATTTGAGGGAGGTGGGGTATGATGATAGAGACTGGATTAATCTTGCACAGGATAGGGACCGCTGGCGGGCTTATGTGAGGGCGGCAATGAACCTTCGGGTTCCTTAAAAGCCATTTGTAAGTAAGTAAGTAAGTATTATTACGATTACAGATTGTTTCGTGTTGTTGTGAATATTTCAAAAGTGTAGTCAAATTCAGCAGGAGTTATTTTTTTATAAATAAGCTAATATTCTGTTCGACTCAACTGTAGAATATGTCCGTTGATATGTCCCCCTATCCTTTAACATATGAAGGAATGCCAACATCCTTCTTGATAAGAGAAAGAATGTGGAAATGAAGTGTTCAGTCCAGGTCACAACCATAACACTTTTAATAAATATACAGTGAAACATACATTTATATAATAATCTGCTAGTAGTCCTATTACCTCCAGATCCATTCTAATCCGTTTACGTATGACGAAAACCGATAGTATCAATTTAATATTTGGCAATTGGCGGTATTTCGCGGTGGATTATGGGGCGTAAAAGGTATAGTTTGACGTCATACCCGTCGCACCGATTTCAAGCATATTTGGCTTGAAGTACTCCCTCCTTTCTTTTTATCCTCTCAGGAGCAGACGAATTGTTAAGAAATACAGAAAAATAATGCAGTGACAAGTACAGCTTTTATATACAAGGTATAAACATTTTCAACGTATTTATTTTATTCCATGATACGTACACACTTGGTTTATATTCATTGGAATGTTTTTATTTGAGGCGATTATTTTTATAATGCACACTTATCATTGAAAATAAAGGACCAATCAGCATGGACTCTTCACCCGTCATCAGCCAACTAGCTATTTGATTGGCTATTGAAAAACGAGATAACCTATTGAGAGTATAGAAGCCTTGACTCTTTCACTCCTGAGGAAAAGGCTACCGCACTGGCAGACGTGCTAGAGACCACTTTTCAACCCGTGGAACAAAATTTAAACTTGCCCCATATCAGAGCTGTTGAGGAATCGGTTCGAGACCTCCTTAGCAGGGAGCCGGAAAATGGGATACGACCTACGAACACCCACGAGGTCGCCCATTTCATTCGTCGCCTCGGCCCTCATAAGGCCGCAGGAGCCGACGGTATCCAAGGAATTATATTGCAGCATCTCCCAAAGTCAGCTATGAAGCGCATAGCAGAGATAATTAATAACATCTTGGCTTCCGGTCACTATCCCATTCCCTGGAAAGAGGCTCACGTAGTTCTCTTTCCAAAGCCCGGAAAGGATAAGACGAATCCAAGCAACTATAGGCCTATTAGTCTCCTCAGTTGTCTCAGCAAACTGGCGGAGCGGGTCATACATAGACGCCTCACTGAAGTAGTGTTGCCCCAAATCAGGAACGAGCAGTTCGGTTTCCACCCTGGTCGTTCCACTACACTCCAGGCACTCCGCATGACGGAGGACATTACCTGGGCTATGAGCACGAAGCGTGTAGTAGCTGCAGCTTACCTGGACATCGAGCGAGCATTCGACAAAGTCTGGCATGAGGGACTCCTCGTTAAGTTACTGGGCATGGGAGTCCCAGATGGAATGATACGCCTCATTTCTAACTACCTCCGAGGCCGTACATTCAAAACCCGTGTAGGCACTAGTTTCTCCACCCCCCGTGAAATTCACGCAGGAGTCCCACAGGGTTCCATTATCGGGCCCATACTTTTCAATATATTCATTAATGACCTCCCGTTTCGCTATATCCACGGCAGAAGTAGTCATCTGTATATCTATGCAGACGACACTGCCCTCTTGGCGATGGGCAAAACCTATAGATTAGCGTCCCGTAGGTTGCAGTCGATCTTAGATCACCTCCAGCCGTGGTTCCACGACTGGAGAATCAAGGTCAATGTAGAGAAATGTCAGGCCATACTCTTTTCACTAAGAGCGAGGCTCGAAGACATACCACCACCACCCACACTTTTCGGACGAGAAATGCCGTGGATGAACCAAATTAAATATTTAGGGATCATTATGGACTCTCATCTCAACTTCCGAGATCACATCCAATCCCTTCTTCGTAAGGCCAACGGGCTGATAGTTAGACACTATCCCATTCTGGCGGCCTTAACTCCTGACAACCTGAGGGTAGGACTTACCATGTATAAGGCCCTCATTCGCTCTGTCATTACCTATGCCGCACCCGCATGGGGGTTTGCGGCAGTGTCCCATCTCCGTAAACTCCAAGTTGTCCAAAACCAGGTGATTCGACTCATTACCCATCTCCCCCGAGTCGCCTCGAGAAGAAAGTTCCATGATGAACTAGAGTTGCCAACCATAGACGAGTTCATTGCTCGACTGGCTAGGAACCTGTATGCGGAAGCTCGTGCTAACCCCAACCCGCTCATATCTGGCCTCGGCCAATATGATCCTAGGTTACGGCGTAGACACCAGACAGGTCCATTAGCTATACTATTGAGACAGGAGGACAGGGAGGCTGGCGTTACTCCCAGGTTTTGGTAGCCACGACTCAACTCCATGAGACTCCTTGGATAGTGCAACCGCTTTAAAATGACCTTGTCTTAACTGGGCTAAACAAAATCCCTCCCTAACAATATCTACTTTTGTTGATAGATGGAAGTATCATAGAGCCAATTGGCTAGTATATATCCATCGATTCATAGAGTCATTCAACCTAAGAGCCAACTGGCTAGTCTCTGATATTGAGACAACTCATCCTGCCTAAGGTTTTTCCGTGGTTTTCCTAAGGCGCTAAGACAAATGTCGGGATGAGCCCTAAAAGAAATGGGCCACGGACCTGCACTCATATCCCCATTAATCTCCCTAATTACTTAAATTAATCAACTAATTACATCTCTCCCCCTCTTCGTAATTGAGCCATCATATAGCCAAATGGCTTGTCTCAAAATTGAGACGATTCAACAAGGCTCATGACAGCAATCACCTCCTACATAATAGCCAAATTGGCTAGTCTCTTATACATGAGACAACTCATCTCGCCTGAGGTATTCCGTGGTTTTCCTCAGGCGTAAGACAAATGTCGGGATGAGCCCTATAAGAAATGGGCCACGGACCTATATGCCCTTCCCCATATATATTCCACTCTTATTATAAACGATGTATGCCCTAGTTCGGATAATATAAATAGTCTATTAAATATACGAGGTCACTCAATAAGTCGCAAATTGAAAGGACAGGGAACTCTCAAATTGCAGATTAGATTTCACGGCGCTTCTTCCGACGGCCTTCACGTGCTTTGTCATCGAATAACAGATGACGGCGTCTTGCTATTCTAACGGCAAAAACCAGCCAACTCCTCCTCGCCCCGTTCCGTGATCAATTGCTCAAAGTCAGTCCCACCCCCGCGTATGTGGTACCTAAGAGGTTACGTCCAATTTCGGCTTCCCCTTCAAAATTTTCTAGAGCTCCCTCAGGGGAGCAGCGTAACCCGGAATGAGACTAGTGGCCAACAGGCTTGGAGCTCACATATTTAGTTTTCTACAGCCCCCAACCCATTGCAAGGACGCGTTTTGCGTACCTTTTAAATTTTCCTCCCAATTCTCCTTCGATTTTTTCGAGTACATGCCTCAATCCACTGACTACTTCTGACCGTTCCGGTTCAGAACCCGTGTCAAAAGTTTGTTGGAACGCCCGACTGCAGTACATGTTTCCGGTTCGGGACTGGTTCGGATTGTGTTGGAACGCTTTTTCTGTACTGCGCATGCTCACGGTAATTATGGACGGTTTCTGACTGTTGTTGGAATGAACCTTATATCCCTCTTTCAGAGGTAGAGCTTCTCAATTTGCGGATTTGTTTACATGTAACCATGGCGACGAACCCTTGTAAGATTTCTATAGAGCCTATCTGCGAGGGTACTTGAATCGCTGACAAAACATTTCTCTTGTAGCTGCAAACACTTTATAGCCACCTGGCTTGGTTCTTTTGAAAGGAAAATAACGGCACGCGAATACAATGAGATAAAATTCCTTGTCTTTCACTGTGTTCACACTTCTTTGTACCTGTTAATTTCAGTTTGTGAGACGTGTGAATAGAGTGACTGTGTTATGTCTTGTTGCTAAAACGATATATTAGAAGATTAAGTTAACTAAAAACATAAAACAAAGGCAGAAGTAAGAAAATAAAAAAATAAATACTGGGATAATATATGTTCAAATATGGACCATTCGATTGGATATGCTAGAACTACAGAAGCTTGGAGAGTACTACAAAATGTCAGGAAATAGAAAGAAAGAAAACAAATATTCAGTTAATGAGGCCAGCAGAATGGATACAACACTATAGAGATCTACTTCAAGAAAATAGAAATGAGTTTCAATTACAAGATGTAGATGTAGAAGACAAAATTGACACTCCGGAAATAACAGAAGATGATGTAAGAAGAGCTTTGAAATAAGCTAAAAATGGGAGAGCACCGGGACCAGGAAATATTCAGACTGAACTTTTAAAATATGGTGGAGAAATATTGGTAACATTTTAAACTAAACTTAAAAAAAAATCGAAACTGGAGATGATATTCCAGAAGATTGGAATATATCATATATTATCCCTATTTTTAAGAAAGGTGATAAAAAACTGTGCTCCAACTATAGAGGTTTTAGCTTCAACAGCAAGGATTTTTAGTAAAATCTATGGGCTGTATTCATAGACATTTTTAGCGCGGGGTTTCAGTGGATTATCAGCGTTTTTCGTATTCATAAACCAGTGTTAGCGATAGGATATGATTTGAATTCTATACTAGTAATCAGTGGATAGCCGGGGCTAGCTTAGTACGCTTGTAGCGCGTGCTGCGAAATGTCTATGAATAGCACCCATAAATTTTAAACTCAAAGAGACACTAGGCCGATTAAGAGAGAAACAAAGTGGATTTCGATGTGGAAGGTCATGTATTGCGAATATATTTTATGTATTAGGCAATTACAAGAGAAGATCATATTAAAAAATGGAGAACTACATATGACTTTCATTGATTTAGAAAAGGCATATGATAGTGTCCCTCGACAATTATTGTGGACGGCAATGAGAAATATGAATATACATGATAAATGGATTAATATTGTTAGGAAAATGTATAGTAATACAAAAGCCAAAATAAAAATACAGAACAAATTGACAGAGGAAATCAGATTGAATAAAGGCCTTAAGCAAGGATGCAGTTTATCAGCAATTCTTTTTAATATTTATAAAGATCAGGCTCTTAACCTATGGTACAAGAAATGCTCTGAAATGGGTATTCCTATAGAAGATAAAACACTACATTCATTATTATTCGCCGATGACCAGGTGATATTTGCGGGGGATGAAGATGATATGATATATATGGTAAATAAACTAATGGAAGAATATAGAAAATGGGGACTAAACATAAATCTACAGAAAACAGAATATATGTGTTTAGGAAAAGATGTGGGTGACCTCATACTTGAAACAGAAAAAATTAAAAAATGTGAATCCTTTAAATATCTTGGATCAATAATCACAAATATAGGTACATGTGAGAGAGACATTCAAAATAAAATTGCTTTGGCAAAAAATGCTACCAAGACTTTGCATGGAATAATCTAGGAAAAAAAATATTACAAAAGAAACTAAAATTAAAATCTACAACAGTATAATACAGAATCTTTTATCATATGGAAGTGAAACTTGGTCCATGACAAAAAAAAAAAAAACTAAATTAGAGCAGTTGAATTCGACTATCTTAGGAGGTCTTCAAAAAGCAAGACAGGATAAAATTAGAAATGAACTCCTTTGGAAAGAAATGAACGTCACCACATCTGTTGTTAAGAGAATAGAAAATCAAACTCTGAAATGGTATGGACATGTACAAAGAATGGGCAACGAAAGATGGCCCAAAAATATACCAATGGTCACCCCCCCCCCAGGAAAAAAAAATAAACGTGGTAGACCAAAATTGAAATGGAAAACCCATGTCAGAGCAATAATGGACGACAGGAATTTGGAAGAAGGAGATTGGAACGATAGATATATATGGAAACTGAAGACGGCGAACCTATAAGTGGGAAAAAGCCGAAGAAGAAGAAGTTACCTAAGCAGTTATTTATTTTTAGTGATAGTTTTATAATTATTTTTAAAAGTGGTGACTCAAATACTTTTATTAACAACGAGGAATGTATCCTATAAACGATATAGTGTGTAGCGTGTTACAGACACCATTTTCGCGATGGACTGAAGGTGATGAAAGAGATTTACTGTCATCGGGGAAACCACCGGCGTGGCTCAGTCGGTTAAGGCGCTTGCCTGCCGGTTTGAAGTTATGCTCGGGCGAGGGTTCTATCCTCGCTTGGGCTGATTACGTGGTTGGGTTTTTTCGAGGTTTTTTCCAACTGTAAGGTGAATTTCAGGTAATCTGTGGCGAATCCTCGGCCTCATTTCGCCAAATACCATCTCGCTATCACGCTAATCGACCCTAAATAACCTCGTAGTTGATAGAGCGTCGTTAAATAACCGACTAAAATAAAAAAAATTGTTAGCGGGGAAACCAACACTTGTTATTAATATATCGGCAAAAGAGTTGAAAAGGAAAGGTGCAAGATCTCACACCAAACATTTTAAAAGTGCGTGGTACAGTGAATATCAGTGGCTGTGCGGTAGTTATTATTTGGAAAAATTGTTTTGTTGGCCCTGTTTGTTAGTTGGAATAAAAAATCGGCATGGAACTCGGATGGATTTTGTGAAAAGAGATTAAGTTTTTGTCATTTTTTTTTTTAAAGACTAAATAAAGGAATGAATTTTCAGGGCGGAAATATGTTAAGCTGTCAGAAGGTGAACTTTTTCAGAAGTACAAAATAATTATTTTTGAAATACTTGAAGTCATTTTTATGCAAGTTAACACTAGCTATCAAGACATTGAACAGCTTCAGTTCTGCTCTTTTGCCAATACTTCAAAATTTTTTCAGTATTAAAATATTTTTCCTTCTAATGCTCTTGCCACTCTACAAAAGACTTTCCCAAATTTGTTCAAAGTAAATCGTTTGAAAACAGAACTAGAGCTTCTCTATGCAGATCATGAGTACCAGAACATTTCCCCTGATACAAGCACTAAAACTTGTAAGATAAAACAAAGACGTATTGAAGAAACCTATAGACTCTTTTCCCTTATTGTGATATTACCGTCAACAAGTGTTTCAGTGGAGCGAAGTTTTTCTGCACTCAACTGCATAAAGACAAATCTTTGCAATTCAATGGCACAAGGGAGATTAACATCATTGGCGTGCATCTCCATTCACAAGGACTTGCTACATGATCGGATTGAGAAGTAGCCATTTCATGACGACATCAGTGACAATTCTCCTTCCGTAGAGACAGACGAATCAACTTTATCTACAAAAAATAGGTAAGTCGTACATCATGTTCCTTAATAAGAGCTTCACTAACTTTGAGCTTACGAGCCGCCACTGATTTTTAATGTGGGTTTTTATTATTATTCTCTGTACGTGTTCGATAGGCTACATGTTTTCTCAAACCCTCGGTAAACAATTAAACAAAAGCGAGTATTTTAAACTCTGAATGCGTGCGCAAGGTAATTTAGATTTCAGAACAGGCTATTTTTCATGTTCATTTTTCTCTCTCTTAGTCCATCCATTTCCTCTAACTTTTTTATCATCTTGCTACCACTGCGGGCGCCCTTGAACTTTAGGGTGTACAAAAATTGCCTTGTAGTCGCTACGACAAGCAGTAAAAAAACAAGATCTCTATTAAAAGCAGTAAAAAACATGTTTTATCGAGCCGCAGCAGGTCTAAAGATTAGCGTATAAAGTAAAATTTGTATTTATATTTTATTTTCATAATTCTTCGATGCATGGTCAAAGGGACTTAAGTCACTTTCTTTTTACAATATTTAGTTTCTGATAAGCTTTTGAAAAGAAAAACTCCAGTTTTATTTGGTATTATGGACTTGTGTCTAGGTCAACGAGTTAGAAAGAGAATATGGAGCGGCCATTGCGCCGCCATGTATGAAGAAAATTGAACGACCATCCGCCATTAGCTTAAGCGCAAAAAACAAAGTGGGCGTGGCGATAAGTAAGGTTGGAATCGTCAAGCTCTAAAAATTTTGTTTGCATAAATCAGTTAAAGTGAAGTGGAAAAACCTAGTATTTCGTCAAATACGTGCTAGTAACTTAATCTAAAATAAAGAACTTATGTACGCTAAATTTAAAACACTTGAGCTATTCCTAGAAGGAAAGCTTAAAAGAATAACCTATTGTCATGTACGTAATACGTATGACAAGAAATCCTAGCAAATATACAGAAGAAAATGTTAATATTCCTAGGTTCTTTTAAATGCGACCTGCAAGATTGCCTATAAAATGAACGAGTATGATTCGGATGATTTTATTAAATTGTTTTCCCAGTCTCTACACGTTGCAAAACTATGTATTATACCATAAGATATAGAATGAAAGTAGGCCCTAACTGTAGTAAACAGTCTTTACCTCCAAGCTTGTAACTTGGGTAAAAGCATGACCAAACACGCTTTCAGATTTTTTTGTTACAGTAGTGTATAATTATCGAAATGTGAACATGAGGCCAACAGCCGGCTGATCTGTCTTGGTCCTTGAAGGGCTGTGGCACCCCAGATTGTTGTTGTTGTTATTATTATTATTATTATTATTATTATTATTATTATTATTATTATTATTGGTGGTGGTGTATAATTGAGCATCCACGTGCAATAATGGGGTAAGTAGTTACAAAATACATTCATACTTACTCCATTATTCCTCTATTCCTCTGCACAGAACATCCTTCTACTCATAATCTTTCAGCACATCGATTCCACGACTCTGGACTTCTCTCCCTGACCATGTCAGAGACTGTCGGACAACATCAAAATTCAAACTTAAATTAAAGAATCACATTCTAGTTCATGGAATTGCTTGTTGAACACCTGTCAGGTTGCGCAACTTCGGCTTAACCCACGATATACAATATGTAATGTATTTCTTCTTCTTCTTCTTCTTCTTCTTCTTCTTCTTCTTCTTATTATTATTATTATTATTATTATTATTATTATTATTATTATTATTATTATTATTATTATTATCAGTTATCACTATCATCATTGCTATCTCTGTTTTTCTTTCTTTTATTTCTTGTGTTAGCTCGATGAGAGCTCTATAGTGTTCTTTTATCCCTGTTGATCCTTTATAGGGCTTCAATTTAATTTGTATTATTTTCATCAGTGTTTGTATTTCTTTTTTGTATCTACGTACTCGTATATGTGCTATCTGGTAGGATAGAAGAGAAGGCCTTATGGCCTTAATTCTGTCAGATTAATTAAATAATAATTAATAATTATTGCACGTGGGTGCTCAATTATATTCTTTCATGTCATTCCAGTCAAAATACTACCAACAATACAGCCTACCAGAGAGTTCTGCGGGATTTTGGATGTATCTAACTACAATTTTAATATTTTGTTGCTATTAGTTTTTCACTGGGTTTGAAATGGAATTGTAGCATATTGGTTTTATCCGTATTTAGTTTGTCCATTACTAGTGAACCATTTATTTGGTTTATCGTTTGTCTTCGAAATAGGCCTACTTTTTATAAGCTTTAGCACATCGTCTTCTACTATAAGCAGTAAGGACACAAGAAGTGTCGTGAACATGAAAGCTATGCTCGGAGGGACACAATTTGTCTCATTTCATATTTTATTACCCACTGTTTCACTAGTTCCGTTTTTTTTTTGAAGAGAATCTGCAAGAAAATAAAAACACTGTAGCACACACGGTCGTGTCGGAGAATCAGAGAGACGTTTGACATTTGAGATGGGCAGGCATGTAGCACGTATGGGCGAATCCAGAAATGCATATAGAGTGTTAGTTGGGAGGCCGGAGGGGAAAAACACTTTTGAGGAGGCCGAGACGTAGAAGTTAATGTTATGTTTTATTTAACGACGCTCGCAACTACAGAGGTTATATCAGCGTCGCCGGATGTGCCGGAATTTTGTCCCGCAGGAGTTCTTTTACATGGCAGTAAATCTACTGACATGAGCCTGTCGCATTTAAGCCCGAGATCGAACCCGCAACTTTGGGCATAGAAGGCCAGCGCTATACCAACTCGCCAACCAAGTCGACCCGAGACGTAGATGGGAAGATAATATTAAAATGGATTTGAGGGAGGTGGGATATGGTGATAGAGACTGGATTAATCTTGCTCAGGATAGGGACCAATGGCGGGCTTATGTGAGGGCGGCAATGAACCTCCGGGTTCCTTAAAAGCCAGTAAGTAAGTAAGTACACACGGTATGTATACTAGGCTTTGTTATACATATTTACGCATGAAAAAATGCTGCTAATTAACAAAACTATGGACTTAACTTCATAAAATTTACCTAAAATATGATATATTAGTTGTCTTTCTCCTTTTGATATTGCACTTATATGCAGCACACACAACAGGCATGTTTCCCCCCCCCCCCCCCCGTAGCTCTATCTCCGTATACACAACATTGTAAGCAGACGAATTTTTACAAAGGTAGGCGTTTAGTTCATATATCTGCCGTGTTTCGAGGTGGCACCGCAAAGAGCGCTGCACAGGACAACTTGGCCACTCTGTTCTTTTTCTAACTCGTTGGTCTAGGAGGTGGAATACAAGCTATACTTACTTACTTCGGCAAAAGAAAAATACATATTTTTTTATTTCGTCACAAATTGAATTACCTTGCATCTAATCTAACCTAATATAAAACCATGTAATTCAATGCTCAAAGTGATTTTAAGAGAGGCGATAGTATGTAACTAATAGGAGTAAAGTACAGGAAAGGTGGTGGCGAAAATTTTAAAATATTCAATAATTATTTAGAAAAATTAACTTCAAAATGGAATATAACACGAGGAATTTTTTTAAACTGTAAGTATTAAAACTACAAATAACCTCTTAGCATGCAACATAATAATTAAATAATGACACTAATAGAAGGTTAGGTTACTCATAACTAACCACATTTATTGAAACGATAAGATACTTAGCCTACGGTTAACATTGTTATCAGAAACAACAGGAGCCACAGCTTGCTACACTTCTTTTCGCGTGATGGACACATTGTGTAATCTAATATAAAGAAACAAATATTGATCTCACACGTGTCTCGCAAATAGGCTGAGGCTTTTGGAGAATAAAACTGTTCTTATATTTGACGCAATAATGACAAATTGTATGTGATGTAAGCAAATACCTTGGTATTTGATGTAACTACTGAGTTTTCTTTTTGTTAACAAAAAGCGACCTACGCATTAACAAAAAGAAAATTGAAGTAGGCCCTATAAACACAATAAATACTCAACTCTTGATCGTACAGACTTATTATATATATATATATATATATATATATATATATATATATATCGCTTATGCTCAGTCCGTCTTATTTTATAATTTCTTGGGGAAATGCAACCTGTATTCAGAGGGTTTGATCATCCAGAAACGAATATTACTATTTACGATACTTTTAATTTAAATCTAAGGGAATGAGACATTTTAAAAATTGTAAAGTCTTAACCATTACTTCTTTATTTATTTATAAATCTGTTATTTTTACAAAAAAAAAAAAGTACTTACCACGACTAATATAATTTGGAGACGAAATGGCTAAATCAGACCCAGTCATTATTGTTAATAATTTTTTAATGATTCTCTGCAATGCAGTAGATTTCCTCAACCAAACAAACTTGTAACCATTGGAGGACAAAAATTAAATTAACAAAGATATTTCGTGATTTACAGCTCGGCACACCATGGATACCATACGGGACCTGCGCTGGATGTGCTCCTGGTATCTATAACATTATACATACCACACCGCAGATATCAGATGATATACGACATCTTAATGTCGTCTATAATCTGACAATTTATCTTCTTTTGCCTTGAACTCTTCTGTTCACCATTCCTTCCAGTGCATCCATCAGCAGACAGTTTCTCCTCAATGAACCAACCAATTTATTTTTCTCTTCGTGATCAGTTTCAGCATTATTCTTCCTTCACCCACTCTTTCCAACACAGCCTCATTTCTTATTCTCTCTGTCCATTTCACACGCTCCATTCTTCTCCACAGCAACACTTAAAATGCTTTTAGTCGCTTCTCTTCACATCATCGTGCTATGTCCATCAACTCAATTTAGTGATGGAAAGAGCTGCTTCACAAAATTAAACAGCCAGAGTATTTTTCTGCGGTCTATCGGGTTTTCCAACTTTCTTTGCAAGATCTCCACAACGGTTATTCGCATCAGAAACAGTGGCGGCACGTAAGACAGCCTACATTTTTTTGGATTTGGAGAAATCATCTGCAAAGACTGTTTAAGAAACTTCTGGGCTCCGCCTCTGTTTGGAGGATGAAGAATTCTTATTCTGGCTGTCATTTTTCCATAGCATATTATCATATGTACAGTCTCCCTGGAAAAGGATTAGACGATTTAATATTCCTAAGTCTCAGATGTAAGACACTGCGCATGATCGGAGACCGGAGCACTGATACACAAGATAACGAATATTCAGTTATTTAAATTCAGGCTATTTGGTATGTTACTAGCATCATTCCGAAATTCACTTCAAAAACTGCAAAAAATATGATAATATTACGTAAATAAAAGATAAATATATACATAAATGGTGTAGTTAAATCGACAATGGACCTTCATGACTAGATCGACACTCCGCACAGAAAGGAAAGCTTTCATGTCGTTTCAATAGCTCAGAGGCTAAGACTTGTGCGTGTTGTATAGAAGAGTGCGAGTTCGATTCTTAGTCTACACAACGATTTTTTTTTGTCTAAATAACGTTGAAATAGCTAAGTAACGTTGAAATAGAGTTTTATAATGTCCTGAGATTAAGTCTTAATGATCGCAAACAATACAAAATTACAAGTTATAATATTATAAACGTTAATCTAATGAATGCATTTATACACACATATACAATGTAAATGTATATACGTATATTAAAAACTAACAATTAAAATGAAATTAAAAAATATATGTAATAATAGACAAACTTTTACAAAGGTTTAGAGTCCTTAGGCTATGTCATTTGTTGAGTAATTATTACAATAGTTTATTAATAGATTTCCCATATGTGTAAGAAATGCACTCGCACAAAACAATTTTTGTTAAAAGTATGGCTTTGGATTATTTCATTCTCACCCCTTCAGTTGATTTTTAACTATTTTATCTACGTGTTTGCAATAGTGTTTAATTTAATGTGCATTCAATTTTATTCCTGTTATGATTGAATGAAAAAGCACTGTTGCAGTTATTGACTAATTACATATTATTAATACTAATTATTAAATGCATCTGTTAAGTAACCAATTGCAGTATCTTTTGCAAAATCTTGAATGTTTAAGTTGTCAATAATATTTCTGAACTTTATACTATAAGACGTTGAAAGAATTTGCAATAGGTTTGGGATCCTCTACTTTATAATCATTGGTTTTAATGAAAAAAAATATTTTCTTTCTTAGGATATCTACAAGTTTAAATTTAATAATATTCCGAATAGGTTTATCTGAATTTTGTACTTTTCTATTCAAATGTATTCTATTTCCCTCTTTCATAATTTTTGATAAATTGCTCTGTACTTCTTGCAGTATTTAAGAACATGAGGATCATTACATTTAATAATATTCCGAATAGGTTTATTTGAATTTTGTACTTTTCTTTTCAACTGTATTCTATTTCCCTCTTTCATAATTTTTTATAAATTACACAGTACTTCTTGCAGTATTTAAGAACATGAGGATCATTACATTGCAACTCCGACATGACCAGCGCTATGTGCACCGACGTGAAAGATCGGGGCGCTTTAGCATATCGTGTTGGGGGTGGATGTCTTACGATGGACCTGGCGTTATAGAACGCATCGATGGCCGGTTTAATGCGGAAACTTACGAGCACATTCTGGAAAATATATTCCTTCCTTCCGTCCGAGAACTTTTTCCCGAAGGAACATTGCTGTTCCAGTAGGATAACCATCCCGTGCACTATGCTGTAAGCATTCAAAGATGGTTTCCAAGGAGACCCGAGATCGAAATCATTAATTGGCCTCCGAAGTCACCTGATTTAAATGTCATCGAAAATTTATGGGCGGAATTGAAAAAGAGAAGGATAGCCACCTATGCCCACTGAGTCCTCGAAATCGAGACGAATTGTGGGATCAAGTTGTTGACACCTGGAAAGATCTCGCCGAGGATCAGAACTTATTCCACAATCTCGTAACATCTATGCCGGATCGACTTAGAGCTGTAATAGAAGCTGATGGCATGTGGACAAGATTTTAAGTTAACGGGTCTCTTTTTGTTTCTTATGATTATTGTTTGAGGAAGAATACTTTTAACTTCCAAGTAAGATTTATTTTTTTACGAGGTTCAGCCCACTTGTAAGACCCAGAAATTAGGCATAAATTATTCCATATTTTTCGACAAATTAGACAGTCGAGGAACTCTGAACAAATTAATTCCACCTCAATAAAAAAAAAGCTTTACCTGGGATCGAACACGAGACATTTCGGTTATACAGTGGAACCGACACGCTACTATATGAGCTACCGAGGCAAGACAGTGACAGCAGCAGTCCAGAATGTAGATCTCATAGCAGGCATTTGCCATTCGGTACAGAGAAGTAATGATATTTTGTGACTCGAGCTATGATGTGAAATCGTGGCCTTAAATAGCTGTCTTCTTCGTGATCCTTATTGTGGTCCTTGTCCTTGTTGTGGTCCTTGTAACAATTCTTGTATTATTTTTCATGGTATTTATCGTTACGTCGATATCGAGTGAACCGCGCTGTAGAACTTTAACTTCCGACGACCAAGAATTGTCTCATTCTTTTTAAGGGTAACTGTACATGTTTGGTATAGTCAATTACAAGGAAGGACGACTGACCTATGAAAGTAAAAACGGCTACTGTAACATCACACTTTATTCAGGCAGTTACTTGAATAAGGGATTCTACAAACAATTCTGGCAATGAAGTAGGCCTAACGTAGCCTAACAAGCAAAATTTGCTAAATGAACGTAGCTAATGAGAGAGTCATAATTAATCAAGTTGTCAAAAATCCAAGAATACGTGTTCCACAAATTCGAGTTATGATTGAAGAGTCTTTAAACACGAAGATCAGTAATCAAACTATCCGGTGTGTATAGTGAAAATATTTTGAGTTCAATCATAAGATTTATCTATTTGCAAATGTTTATTTGCTACAATATGTATCAAATATTAACGTTTTCGCCTTTTCGGCATCATCAGATAAGTTAAAACACGTAATCTAGAACTTGAAGAAATTAACGAATATACATTGTAATAATATACAGGACAGATAAATTTAATGAGTTTTATGTATTATGTAGTTAAGTAAAAGTTTTTGTAAAAATGATTTCAAACATGTAAATTTGGAAGGACAATTGTGATTGTATATACATATAACTCATGTTACAAACATATGTGAATGCTTAAATGACACGCATTAAATTATTGCCAAGTACGAATATCAGTAATATGAAAGGTTTAATTTGAATTTGTTAATTGTAAGTAAAATGGTAATATAATAGCAATAAATTTAAAAAAAAGGCAAAGAATTATAAAACAATAAGAAATGATTAATGATTAGTAGTAATAATAAAATAATAAAATCTTATGTGTCGTATTGTCATGTTGTTGCAATTGATCATAGGTGGTTGCTTTGCAATACATTTGGCTGTTCTTCAATCTTGGATTTATTGATTACGTATATACAGTAGGTGACTGCATCCAAATAGTAGCAAAAACATCGTTGTGTTAGCAGAAATATATGCTTGTAGATTTAAAAATAGGTGATGTACTGAAATAAAGGGAAAGTAGGTGTGAATTTGGATCAAAGTTATATAAATTTTAATAACTTGTATATATTTTCAAATTTGTATAAACAGTTGTTAAGGAGGGGCAAAAGAAATGGAAAAAATAGATATATTTACAAAGTAAATTTATGATGAACGTAAGAAGTTTGTCATGAAGCATAATGGAAAAGGTTCTACTTGGTTTAATGTATGCTGAAAACAGAGTGATCGTAGGTGGTTTGCTGTGTACTAGCGTAGTGATTTGAGAAGAACTACGTATGGGTGGTTTGCTGAAATAAGGGAAAAAAATATTGGATTTATTATCTTAATTGTATGTATTGTAATCCGTGTAAACGCTTGTTATGTGATAAAACATAATAGGCTATCTGCCTCAAATAATAAAATATACATAAAAAATACACACATAAATACTTTGTCTTTCAAAACTCCCGCTAAATATTATATTGCATAAAAACCAAAACTATGACATGCCTATATTCAGTCCATGATTAATAAAGCAAAATAACAAGAAACATACTAGTATTTAATTATTAATCCCCACTGCTTCAAACTTATGACGTCGTATAACATGCCTTAACTTGTTTAGACAAGCACGCATTATAAAAAAAAATATAGCTAACATTTCCAATCCAGACTTCCTTGTCTCAACAAGTTTCGACTTGTTCGTTGTTGTTTAATAGGTACTACGTCACTACGTACTATGACGTTACAGTGACGCAATGAACTCAATTCCTCCCTCCCCCCACAACTCGAAGAACAACGGTGCAGCTGAATCTGACCATGAGCGACTGAGAGCTGATCCAGTTGGGCGCAGCCATGTAGGGTTGCCAACAGTAGCGTAATAAACTGACTGCAACATGCTCTCGTGTCTCGTAGCACAATGTAATATCAAAATATAGCATATTTTGTGATGAGATATACAGTACATATTATTTATTAAGTTTATTTATGATTAGAAAACTACTGAATGCATTGATATTAGAGGAGAAAAATTCGCTTCGGCGCTGGAGATCGCTGGTCCTTGGTTCTACCCTAGGTTATAGTATATCTGTCGTCGATTTGCAAAAGAGGACATGTCCAAAATAACAAAGTGTTGGAAAATCGCAAAAACTGTAACTAAATTAACAAATTAAAATGTTCATATACATTTTTTTTCTAATTAGATCACTATATAGGGCCATATTCATAGACATTCTTAGCGCGGGCTTCCGGTGGATGATCAGCGAACTAACGTTTTTCGTACTCATAAACCAGTGTTAGCGATATATGATATGAATTCTGTACAAGTAATCAGTCGATAGCCGGGGCTAGTTTAGCACGCTCGTAGCGTGGGCTAGCGAAATGTCTATGCATGGCACCCTATGGGTCGTTACGAGATTATACAAGCTGGAGCATAGCGCTTGAAATACGGGTCTGAAGTGGTTCCCTCGTAATGCCAACTCCGCTGCTTGGAGCGCTGTTCTATACTAAATATTCATAGCAGAACACTTAGATGCCATTGATATTTGGGACACTTAAAGGACTCACCATTGCTTATTAAATGCTTCGGACAATATTTTATGGACAATAGACGTAATTTCCAAACTTCTACGTCTCAATTATATTACAATAAAAGGCCATCATTCTTGATATTAAAATATATTACATATTATAAACTAAGATACTACCTTTCTGTTGTTCAATTCATACACCGTACCTTTTCGGTAATAATATATTTTACATGAACACTAGTCTACCATTTTCACGTATTCATTTATTATTATTATGATGATGATGATGATGATGATTATTATTATTATTATTATTATTATTATTATTCCAATGAATTAAGGTACTGTATTATCTTCAATTTCCCTGACTTCATAATTTAATCATTTGTAAGTAGGCCTAACTTATCCCTTTCTTTTTTTAAAATATATCGACTTTGAAGTGTTATGATTTTTACTAAAGCAAACAGCAGTCACAATACATGATTAGTACAAATTTGCGATTTTTCTTGCACAACTTGCAGCGGTGAAATAAATATCTACTAGGCCTGCTGATTAACCTGTTACTTACCAATGGTTTTTAAGGAACCCGCAGGTTCATTGCCGCCCTCACATAAGCCCGCCACCATCGGTCCCTATCATGTGCAAGATTAATCCAGTAGTGGGTAGTAATAGCAAATGCTATGATATTTTAGTGTGTGTAAACAGCTTTTTAAATTAGGAGTTAGAATTAAATTAATTAGGAAGGTAGACTGCAATATATGTGATTAGAAATGGTTTTCGAATTTGACCATTAACCAAAACATAAACAAATATCTCAGGAATCTCAGGACAATATTTTTTAGAATTTGCCGATCATAGGCACATGCGCATCTGCTCTCCCCGATCCCAATTTCATTTTTAGTAATGTCTGAATTTCGCTCCCTTGAGCTATTTTCTGTCGTCACTCATGACATGTCAATTTAATGAAAACATAAAGTAAAATTTTCGGTACACCATGCAGTGATAATTGTACTTTATCACAACGAATAATTGTAGTAATTATTATTTATTTATTTATTTATTACTCGTAATGTCGTAATAATATTTGATTTGGCTTGGAGGATGAGGGGAGTACGTTACACTAAACTTGGCATGCTCAACATTAAAATCGCATTGCTGCATATGTTGTATCCTAAATAATGCAAATCGTATATGCGTCAATATTCAGCAGTTTAACCACTGTCGTGGAATATTTCGTCACTATAAATGATGATGGTAAATCATACTCTTTTCCTCGAATAACGCCACTGATTGCCTTAAGGCAAGACAAGCTAAGAACTATATTAATTTGATTTTGATGATGATAATAATGATGATAATAACGATAATAATAATAATAATAATAATAATAACAATAATAATAATAATAATAATAATAATAATAATAATAATAATAATAATAATGTCCGGTAGCAGAAACCGGTAGTTCACTTTAAGCAATTATAACAAATTAGAGGGAACGAAATCTGAAGGAAAAACACGGAACTGAAAACAATCAACTTGCCAAAGTAAATGAACCATATGAACAATGTAGTTTGGAAGCAAAATTTTAATTCAACAAATTCAGACTTTCGGGAAACAAAATTGTAAATTCCATTGAATGACGCTGAAAATCTGCGTACTGATATTTAACAAGTCATCAATAAATCTCAAATAAGACTGTAATATGCTTGGCATATTTATAATTTTCGTACTCGATTAATAATGCACAATTAATCAAACTATTTTCACTATACACAATGCTTAGTAATTGAACTATTTATCATTTCTTAGCACAGCGAGGCGAACCTGGCGGCAATAATTGTCATGACTCTCAGAGACTTACTCTCGATCGTTCTATGCGCCAGCTTGTATAATCTCGTAAGCAACACTATGGGTACATACATTTAGGATCAATGAACATTTTAATCCCCCCCCCCCCTCCCAACACTTTGTCATTTTGGACGTGTTCCCTTTTGCAGATCCATGACAGATATATGATGTAGGGTTCTAAGTATTATATATTCTGTAGGATCAAAAATTAATCTTTACGTAGATTCTTCGAGCAACCGTGCATATTATTATGGAATCCCAGTCACCAAGTCAATTGAGTGTGCTCTTGTATAATGGCAGTTGACTTAATATAAATGTTAACATAGGCTCTATATTTCGAACTTGGAGTCAGGTCACAAAGGGAAAAACACTGGAGGAAGGGGATTCGGTGCTGTGGATTGAACTTCGGCGTAGCTCAATGGTTAGAGCGCTTGGTACGTAGAACCAAGGACCCGGGTTCGATCCCGGCGCTGGAGCGAATTTTTCTCCTCTAATATCAATTGCCACCTTAACAGATATATTCTGTAAGATCAAAAATTAATCTTTATGTAGATACTGAATGCATGTTCTGTAATCTGTGCGCTTCCATTTACCGTGCGCAAAGTTGGAGTGGAGCGAAATGTAAAGTTTATTGAAGAAAAAGAGACGAGGAAATGTCTTTGGGATCTTTTAAATACATATTTCAGAGACTAAAACATCCATAAAGATTTCTTTGCGTGAAATTTCTTTAATTTTGAATATAGAAATCGGGAAAATTGAGAAAAAGATTAACAACGTAAAATCACAGTGCAATGCATATTTTATATACTGTATACTAACAAAGATTATGATGATGACAATCTAATGCACATGTTGTGGTGGTGGTGGTGTGTTTCGACCACTGCTTACACTATAAGTAGATATGTTGCGCGCTAAAACATATATATAAATTATACATCACTTATGATAAAGTTTAATTGATAAATTACACACAATATATTACTAGTATTTAATTTTAATAATACCGATGATGATGATAATAATAATAATAATATTATTATTAATAATAAGAACAATAAATTATCAGGGGTATTACATTACTTGCTTACTTATGGCTTTTAAGGAACCCTGAGGTTCATTGCAGCCTCACATAAGCCCGTCATCAGTCCCCATCTTGAGCAAGGTTAATCCAGTCCCTACTACCATATACACCTCTCTCAAATCTAGTTTAATATTATACTTCCATCTACGTCTCAGCCTCCCCAAAGGTCTTTCTTCCTCAGGCCTCCCAATTAACACTCTATATGGATTTCTGTATTCGCCTGTATGTCCTACATGCCCTGCCCAACTCAAACGTCTGAATTTAATGTTTGTAATTATGTCAGATGGTGAAATGGACAGGCGGAATAAGAAATGAATGAAGCTGTGCTCGAAAGAATGGGTGAAGAAAGAATAAAGCTCACACTGATCAGGAAGATGAAAAAGGAATTGCTTGAGTCACCAGCTAAGAGGAAACTCGGAAACTGCCTACTGAAAGATGCACTGGAAGGAATGGCGAGAAAAAATCAGGACAGAAGAAGATATCAGATGATGATGTTTAGTTAACTGTCCGAAGACAAGTTGGAACCTCATAAGCGACACCGATAAGGCATAAATCATGAGGCAACTAAGCCAGGAGATAATGGGATAAGGTGACCAGTTCCTATAGTACCTACTGTATATACATGGAGACTTTAAGAGGAAGGCGGAAAATAGGAAAGATTGGAGGAAGCTGGGTTTGCAGCGAAAGACCTGCCCGTGAGCAGAAAACTATGAATGAATATTAGATTACGTCAGACTAGTTTAGAGCTTAGGAAAAGGGCACCATGTGCCGACCCCTGGACTAGATCACTAGACTCTGTCTATTTATACTTCTAGAGCACAGATTGGCTACAGCAGAGAAAGTTTCAAATCCGCCTTTGATGATCCACACGCAAAAAGTTGTACAACGCTTTAGTCTCTAAGGGCCGTATTCATAGACATTTTTAGCGCGGGTTTCCGGTGGATGATCAGCGTTTTTCGTATTCATAAACCAGCGTTAGGGATAGGATATGATTTGAATTCTGTACTAGTAACCAGTGGATAGCCGGGGCTAGCTTAGTACGCTCGTAGCGCGTGCTGCGAAATGTCTATGAATAGCACCCTAAGTTGGCAACCCTACATACCGTCGCGAGGGGTGACTTTGTGCCATTCGTGAAAAACATATGGATGTATTCTTTAAGACCGTGACAAGGTTTTAAAGTCTACTTCCTTACGTTTAGTAGTCTTTAAAACCTTGTGACGGTTTTAAAGACTACTTCCTTATGTTTTCTTTTATGAAATGCGCGAATGGCACAAAGTCACCCCGCGCGACGGTAGTGGAAGCAGTGTTGCCAACACATAAATTGTATTCCCGTCAGTCTATCACCTGGAAATCCGTCAGAATCCGTCAAAATTAAAAGAAAATAAGACCCACCTAATATATTTATATACAAATAAAAGTAGATATTAACGCAACTTCCTTAACAATCTTGATTAAAATAATAATAATTCATCCACATAATCTGCCTCTAGTTCTGCACTTGATGTGCTTTGTTGGTCTACGCCCCTCCAAAAATTAAAGAATTACAAATGACAGTAGCTAAAAAAGTCAAAGGATGATGTAAATGGTAATTTCCGCCAGAAAATCCGTCACCCGTCAAAGCTATTCTTTTCCCGTCTGCTACATTGAAATTCCGTCAATTTTGACGGAATTTCTGCCCAGTTGGCAACACTGAGTGGAAGTATGAAATGAACAAGCTTGCGGAAGAGTACGCGAGACGCGCATGCGCATAAGCTCACCAACATCTCCTGGATACTGAAGAAAGACATGACCAACAGTTCACATCAACGAGCTAAAAGTAGAATACTAGCTCGTTGGTTCACATCAATGAGATTAAGATGAAAGGTGACAGTGCAGACGAATAATAAAAGTAGAGATTTAATTTAAATTTTCGCCAAAAAGAAAGAGAATGAAAATTATTTGGATATTGAAATAGTTAATTACAATTTCAACATGCAGCTTTGATTGAAAATATAATAAATAACATACATAAATTAATAATAAAAAAACTATTTTTAGATGAGAATCCCCCAGTACACGACATTGAATTAGCGAAATTCTTGCCTTCCATATTTTTTGTCATCTTTTCATAGAAAATCATCAAAATTCTATTTTCTGCAATTAGAATTAGCTGCGAAACGATAATAATTAAGCATCCCACTCTTGGCAAAGATGATCACAGTTACAGCATCTCTGGATTTAGTACATAACGATCCGCGAAAGCGTTCCAACAGCGTCCAGTTCAGTATCAATCAACGAGTTAGAAAGAGAGATATAGAGTGGCCCTTCGAGCATTAAAGTAAATAGAGAGGGCGCTCAATATTACTCTACCGGATGAATGTGGCACCGAAATAACAGCTCTCTCAGATCAGCTGATCTCGGGCAAAACATTACACAGTATGCTTACGAACAAGCAATTTATTGCAATGATTGCGGATATGACAGCCTATCCTAGAATGTATTAAGATAAAAAAATGTTTCGGTAGATCTTAATTGAACAAGTGTCTTGTTTTAATGGCTTGTTTTATAATACAACATAAAATAACTTAAAGATAAGCCTGCTATAAATGGCTTATGAAAATGTGGGATACTTTTACTGTTGACGTTTTAATAAGGAAATTGCAGTTAGAAGTTATTGAAAATGTATTAAGTAAGATTGAAACAAAGGAGTTGACAAAAGGGAGGACACTATTGTTCTTAAAAAATGTTTAATCATGGCAATTTCTTTACGTCACTTGACAGTACTTTGCACTTCTTTGTCTGACAAGTATTCTTCATTTGGGGTGGAGTGAACACATAGGTTATGTAATTTTATTGATTTGAAAACTATAATAGTGTGAGAAAGTAAAGTTGTATCTCACTGAAATATTAAATATAATAGCTTTGATTTTGTGATAAACATCTTGAGGGCTCTACCGAACCTTGTATTTTAGAAATTATTCGTAAGTTCGGCAAGTTTATTTACTAGTAAAACTGGAATATAGGCCTAGGCCTACCGTGTCTTTATATAATATTTTAATTAACAGATTAATAAAAAATATAATTATGTAAGCCGATAAAAAGGAATAGGCCACAAACTGGCAGCTACTTATACAAAGAGGAAGGAAAGAACATGATTTTTCGCTCTTTCGCATAAAATGAATGTTTGAAAAAATGTAACGAAACATGTTAACCCATTATGTTCCATCAGAGTTTTAAAATTTCCTCGGTAATTATACCTACCGTAGGTAACAATGAAACTGGATGTCTTGTAAATTATAATTAAATCCTCACAATAGGCCTTATAAGTAAATATAAAATAATAATAATAATAATAATAATAATAATAATAATAATAATAATAATAATAATAATAATAGGTAGGCCTACTGTTAAAATGAAAGCTTACAAATGAAATCATGACACAATAATAATTATTTATATAAAAACTAGAGGAAAATAATATTTCTACGTTATTTCACATAAATTGGATATTTATACTGGAATAAAAACAATTTAAGTAACAGTGTAAGCCTAACATTTTTTCATTTTTATACATTGTATTCTGGGTTTGTTTCAAACCTGAGTGAAACTGCTCTTGAATCAATTCATGTCCTTATAAATCATCTAGCCTATGTTTTTTTTTCTTTACCCATAGTGGAACTGGAAGCTTCAGACACAAGCTTTGTGCACCTCTGAACTAACTGAGTGTGACAAGAAAATAAAGAAACTCCAACGCCGAAATTTATAGATCATTGAGCAGTATTTCGATGCCATTTTCTTGACAGTTTTGAAAATTGGTGGCGCTGTAATTCAATTTTCGGCTAAACTACCACTGAGGTAGTTCCCTTTGTACTCAGTTTATACACCTTGCACATTCTAATCTGAGACAGGTTAGGTTTGGTTAGTTTAGGCGTTTGTTATGCCTTGCATATACGATCAACTGCATATCCACAAAAAAAATTCCTTCTGAATTAAACAATTTTCACTTCAGAAATCACGGGAACTACCTCAACACTAGTTTCACCTTCATAACTGTTTCAGTTCATCCATAGACGTATAGCCAAGGTGGGAAGGAGACGAGCGGGTCCAATTATATGTCATTACCATTTTAAAAATTTAATAGGACACTGTAGTTACTTTGTTTAAATAAATTGAGACCTATTGAAGATTCGATTGCAAAACTGAAACAAGAACACGAAACAAATAGGGTAATTTGGTAACTTGAAGTAGGCCTAGGCCTATTTCTTTTTCTGTATTTGAATTCGTAAGCGTGATGATGCGCATTCAATAAACATACACAAATCTGCTCTTTTTTAAAGATAAATTGCTGGCAGTGAGGAAATCATACACGCACTCAAGTTTTTCAAAATAAACACAATTAAATAACGTTATCGCGCTTTAATACAGTGCAGTGAGGTTATTAACATGCATCAAGTGTAACGAAATATTATCGTTATTTCTAATTTTTATGTGCCAAAATCAATCCAAAACACTCATATTCCACTAGACATACATTGGCCTTTCCATATCCAATATCGCTTCTGCCCTAGATCAGCTAATCGAACTCTGATGCCACTACCCAGCAAGCCTTGCCCCTTCTATCTATCTTATGTTCGAAGGAGTGGCCATTGCGCCGCCATGTTTGAAGAAAATTGAACGACCGTCCCCCATTAACTTAAGCGCCCAAAACAAAGTGGGCGTAGCGATAAGTTAAATTGCAATCGCCAGCTGTCAAAATTTCGTTTGCATAAATCAGTTAAACTGAAGTGGAAAAACCTAGTATTTCGTCATATATGTGCTAGTAACTTAATCTAAAATAAAGACCTTATGTACGCTAAATTCAAAACACTTGAGCTATTTCTAGAAGGAATAACCTAAGCAAAATTGTCATGTACGTATGACAAGAAGCCTAGCAAATATACTGAAGAAAATATTAATATTCCTAGGTTCTTTTAAATGCGACCCGCAAGATTGCCTATAAAATGAACGAGTATGATTAGGTTGATTTTATTAAATTGTTTTCCTAGTCTCTACACGTTGCAAAACTATTTATTATATCATAAGATATAGAATGAAAGTAGGCCCTAACTCTAACTGTAGCAAACACCCTTTACCCCCAAGCTTGTAATTTGGGTAAAACTAAAGTCGACCGTGAGCAGTCACATATCTCTTGATCTCAAGATGGCGATGCACGAAAGTGTTCAATTTTGGGTCGAGGAACAGCGCTCCTAGTGAGTCTAGGTTAAACTATAAAACGTCTTTGGTGCTCGGGCCTGTATATTTATTTTTATATCTCACCCATTCCAGCTGCAGGTTACTTGCGACAGAGATAACAGCTAGCCACAGACACAGAGTCGAAATATAACTTGCTTGCATCTGAGCGTCAGTTCTCAGTACATATAGATGGCATTAAATCAACGCTTCTTCCAGTTTTAGCCGGAGTACCACAAGGATCTATACTGTCACCACTTCTCTTCAATATCTTCACATATGACATTCCATGTTTACAACCGTCACACATAGCTATGTATGCTGACGATACAGTTCTCTTTTATTCTCATAGTAACCTAAATACTGCAATCAGCACTCTGCAGACATCCTTACAGGAGCTGTCTAAATGGTCCTCTGACTGGAGATTACTACTCAACATTACCAAGACAGAAGCTAAAATCTTCTCTTTAAGGCCTATTCATAATCCACCTCCTTTGATTCTTCTAAATGAACAAGTTATGTGGCTCTCTAGTCAAGAAGCTGTCAAATATTTGGGAATATTATTAGACACGAAACTTACATGGAATGCCCATATAACTCGCATTGTTACACTAACCTCTTCTAGAATTCGAAAATTATACCCTTTGGTTAATAGACGTTCACAAATTGGATTGGACTGTTCAATGCTACTCTACACCTCGCTTGTACGACCTCTTTTAACTTATGCAGCGCCAATGTGGGGGACTGCAAATAAGACACACATGCATCGCCTACAAGTTCTACAGAACAAGTTCCTGCGTACTACAGTGACTGTATGAATACAGTGTGGCCATTGGACGTATCGTTTCTGATTGGATGTTGCGGTCACGTGGTACAATGCCGCCATTAAGATTCCAAACAAATAGTTGGAATCCGTGTTATTCCTCTTCAAGACGTGGAAAAATAAAGGATTACGTCTGATTTTCAGCTGATTTTAAGGATATACCTTCAAGGCAAGATAATTAAATTTCTTTAACATATATAGATATAAGTATTCTTACCGTAATCCACGTAATCTTTGTGCTACAATGCAAAGGATGAAAACTTAAATCAGTTGTTAGCATGGTAACTGATTTTATTATTTACTCTTAATAATTAAACATTTAAGTAGTCGTCCGGATAAAAATAAAAAAATATATTAGGCTGACTTATACTCCATTATTTACTGTTTGTATTTCCATTTTCAACCATAGTTAACAAGTTATGAAACAGAAAATCGTGAAAGAAATCTACGTTGGCTATTATTCAGTACATTTAAGCTTTATTAAATACATAAGATAATTTTTAAAGCTTAAAGCATAACGAACTTTATATAATTACAATGAAAACTCTCTATTACTATTAAATTATAAGTACATGTCACAACTTATTTAACCTATACCTATAAATATTTATTTAAAATATTATTCAGTAAAACACAACAGACGAGCCATATTTCACTAATCAAATAATATTTTAGCTTATATTTGAACGTATTTTCTGTCTGTTATGGAACCACGATATTCTATACTTGCTTCAAAATTTGTATAAAAATATATTATTTCACATGCGGTTTTTATTACAGATATGGTTGGATGTCTGGACTTCTAAAGCCAGAATGAGGGATGGATTTCTACAAAGAGCTCTGACCTTTGTGAGGTAGCTACATTTTGAAGAATCCGTGTGGGGAAAAAACCGAGAGGATGGATGATACTGACATCATGTTTCATACAAAATTGGAAAATTTGTTTAGTGCGGCGGTAGTGAGATCAAAACAAGTTACTCCTAATGCGTCCCAGTTTAAGAATACTTTAATAATAATAATAATAATAATAATAATAATAATAATAATAATAATAATAATAATAATCATAATAATAATATGCGTATTACGGTTTCTTCATGATGTGTCAAAGAGTAGTTATGATGAGGATGACAGAGAATTTTAAGTAGTTGTCGAAATGTTTTACAAGAGAAGGGTAATACCATAGACAAATAAATAGAGGTAATACTGTGCGTGATGAGCAATTGAGATATTGAAACAGACTGCAGGCCTCCAAAATGAGTTACAGTAATATTTGTGGATATATATAATCCCTGGTATTACGAAGACTATAAAAACTTGTGAAGTGTGTTTAGACATTGTTGGCTCACATATCATTCATTAGAGTACTGATATGTTGAATTTACAAGTATTAAGTCCTTCAGAGTGAACTGCTTTATTTAATTATTGTAATCATTTAACTCAAAATTTTCTGTAAATCAGAGCATACTTTTAGTAAATATTGAGCTATTGTAAGATGTCTTAACATTGACTTGAAAACATTTTTCCTACATAAGGTGCAGAATGTTAAAACAATTCATTTTCTCCATGTCATAATATGACAATAAATTGTCCCTAGGTTTTCAGTCGTAAGCTTAAAATAGCTGGCATGCGTAGGCTTAAGCAGAAAAGAGAGTAATAAGTTGTTGCTATGCACAGCATTTGGAATATTATTGTTCAATTCCTGCAAATTTATATCATAGTTGTTTAGACCCATATAACCATTCTGATGATCTAGTTGTTCATTTGTGTTTAACAGACCCTAGTGATTTTTGGCTTAAAAAATTTGGGCTATTGTGAAGGACGTGTCTCCAATTACTCGCTACTTTTGGTATGCCTTGCACGTACAAATATGTGACAGGTTAGGTCAGGGGCGTATTTAGGCCTAGGCAGATTAGGCAACTGCCTAGGGCGGCACATTTGAGGGGGCGGTTTTTAAGCTATTACTATTAATTGTTTTAATTTATTTTTTATTTTTATTCCTAACTCTATAAAAGAGTATATAAACGCACAATGAAAAGGATATGAATAACATTGGCAACAATCAGTTCAAATTTAATTAACGGTCTGCCTTTTCAATAATAGTGTCACAATGCGATCATAGCACTTTTATCAATGTCATGCCCTCTCACTGTGAACTTACTGGTATTATATTACATGAAAGAAAAATTAAATGCTTAAGTAGAAAAGAGAGTATTGGTAATAAGCAGGGAAAGGATTTATATGTAAATACATATTTACTTATAAAGCTAATATAATTTATATTTTGCATTATCTTTATGTTTCACAATGTGTAGGGTTGAAAAATCCTACTTTTATTTTCCATATTTTTCCATATTTTAGAGTTTAGTACATATTTTCGTTAATTTCCATATATTTTCCATATTTCATATAAAACAGTCCATATTATATTAGGTTTAACAATAAAACAAAACAAAATTCCATTAACTTTTAAAAATACATTTCAACAATAGAGATTTAAACACATGTTCAGTAATCCCTTTAACATCAGAGTTATTTGAAAATTAGCAGTCCTATCAACAATGGGAAAGTAAGTTACAAAACTGTATTAATTTAATTTAAAATTTTTAACAGACTTCAGTTGTGCAGCTCAACAGTTAAATGCCAGTCAGAGTACACATAGGTTCAGTTTTGTAAATCATACTATAAAGACGGTAAATATGCCAAAAGTACGTCATTCAGTCAATTTAAAATCAAAACTAACAAGTTACATTTCAGAATTTAAAGAAGATGGTTTATCAACTGACAATAAAATATTATTTTGTAATTTGTGTCAGTGTGCAGTATCATCTACACAAAAGTTCCTGGTGCAACAACACATTACAACTAGTAAACATCAGGCCAACAAACAACTAAATTCCAAGCAGAGACAATTGTTTTTAACACAACCAACAACATCGAATGTAAGATCTGAGTTTAACATCGACCTGTGCCGTTCTCTCATCTCTGCTGATATTCCTCTCTACAAACTAAAGAATAAGGTCTTCAGGGAATTCCTTGAAAAATATACTCAACATACAATCCCAGATGAGTCAACACTTAGGAAGACGTATGCTCCATCCATCTACGATGAGACAATACAGAAGATAAGAGATGAAATTAAAGATAGTTCAATTTGGGTTTCCATTGATGAGACTCCCGACAAAGAAGGTAGACTTGTTGGTAATGTAGTTATCGGTTTGTTAAGTGAACAATATTCTGAACGAATTCTTTTACATTGTGATGTTCTAGAAAAGTGCAATAACAAAACTATAGTTAAACTGTTCAACGAAGCTATGGGTATCCTGTGGCCAAAGGGTATTATGTACGATAATGTGTTATTCTTTATTAGCGATGCTGCCCCTTATATGGTCAAAGCTGGACAAGCATTATCTGTTGTATATCCTAAATTGACTCATTTTACTTGTGTGGCGCATGCATTTCATCGTGTGGCAGAAGTGGTCAGAGACAATTTCCCTAAAGTAGATTTGTTGATTTCATCAGTGAAAAAAGTATTTCTCAAAGCTCCCAGTAGAGTTAACGTGTTGAAAGAAATGTACCCTGAAATTCCATTGCCACCAAAGCCAATTTTAACTAGATGGGGTACATGGCTAGAAGCAGTTGAATATTATGCCGAACATATAGACTCTATTAACAATGTTCTCCTTGCATTGGACTCTGAAGATGCAGTCTCAATTGATACTGCGAAAACAGTTACCTGTGACATAAGTGTGAAGAATGACTTAGCTCACATTCAGCATACATTTTCATGCATCATAAAAACGCTCAAAAGTCTCCAAAATAGGCACCTTTCACTATCTGAAAGTTTTGAAATTATAAATAGTACTGTGGAACAACTGAATCGTGGTAGAGGTAAAGTTGCAGATGCAGTAAGAGCTAAGGTGGACACTGTACTTTCAAAAAACCCTGGATATGAAGAACTACAAAAGGTTGTTGCTGTGATGAGTGGTGAATCAACAGTGAAGATTAACTTGGACTTATCCCCAGCAGACATTGTGAAATTGAATTATGTACCAGTTACTTCTTGTGACGTCGAACGCTCTTTTAGTCAGTATAAATCTATCCTCAGAGACAATAGAAGAAGATTCACTTTTCAGCACTTGAAAGAAATGTTTGTAACCTATTGTTATGGTAACAGACAATAAAAATTGTGTTTTGTTGAAACTACATTGGAAGATAAGGTACGTCCATTATATTTTTTGTTTAGTTTGATTAAAATGTACCAATATTTAACGTACATAGTCATTTTTTTATAATTTTAAGTCCATATTTAATTCCATATTTTGGTAAAAATCCATATTTAATTCCATATTTTGGTAAAAATAACTACATATATATTTACATATTTCATATATTTTTAGTCCATATAAATCCGTTCCCTGGTAATAAGTCTGTTGCTATGCAGATACACAGCATTTAGAATATTATTGTTTAGTTTCTGCAAAAATTTTTTAGGCCTACGTAGCCATTCTGCTGACCTGGTTATTCATTTGTATTTAATAGTGATTTATGTCTTAAAATGTTATGCATATGTAGGATTTGTTTTTACTGTGATTATATGGTATTATTGTTCAACAATTATCTTAGCTTTGGAAAAATATATAATCCTACAAGATGTAGTTTTGATGCAGTAAACATAATAAAACATCTGATATCCCATAGCAGTTAACCTAACCTTACTTTGCAGTTTAGATATATATTATTCTACGACAACATACAGGAGGCAGGTAAGACAGGTAATATTTTTGTTTTTATATACCTCAAATCTTATTTAAAGACGCTGTGTGTCAATAATTGTGAATACATGAGTATTAGGTTAAGCTTTTCTTATCAGCTCCATAAGAGCCTTCAGTGTGTTTGGAATCTTAATGGCGGCGGGTGGGCGTGTCCAACTCCAATGGCCACACTGTATTCCAACGAGTTAGATACTATAGAGAGGCTGATGACCTCTGATAAGCGCTCACTGCGGAGGCCAACAGTACTATGGATCGTTCCCTAAAAAACATGGCGGTCTATAGTACCTCCAGCCTCCGCAAGGAGTGCTTATCAAAGGTACACTGCAACGAGTTGGTACATGTATTATATTTTTTCAGATACATCAATATTTAATTTAAACATTTCGCTATAGGTTTTGTAAAAAGCTGATTTATAAATGAAAAAGTAATAATTAAGACTTTAAGATTTCCAAAAATGTCTCATTCCCTCGGATTTAAATGAAATGTACCGTAAATCATAATATTCGTTGCTGGATAATTAAACCCTCTCAATACAGGTACCATTGCCCCAGAGAATTATAAGATAAGACGGACTGAGCCTAAGCGAAATATCTGTATTAATAAGTTTGTACCATCAAGAGTTTAGTATTTATTGTGTTTATAGGGCTACTCCAATTTTCTTTTTATTAATGCGTAGGGCTCTTTTTGTTAACAAAGAGGAAAGTTAGCACTTGCATCACACACAATTTATCATTATTGTTGAAAATAATGTAAGAACAGTTTTATTCTGCAAAAGCCTCTGCCTAGTTGCGAGACACGTGTGAGACCAATATTTGTTTCAAATTTTATTAGACTACACGATGTCTCCATCACGCGACAATATTTGTTTCAAATTATATTAGACTACATGATGTCTCCATCACGCGAAAAGAAGTGTAGCTAGCTATGGCTCCTGTTGTTTCTGATAACAATGTCAATCGTAAGTATCTTATCGTTTCAATAAATGCGGTGAGTTATCATCATGAGTAACTTTCTATTAGTGTCATTCTTTAATTATTATGTTGCATGCTAAGAGGTTATTTGTAGTTTTAATAATTGCAGTTTTCAAAAGTTCTCTGTGTTAATTCCAATTTCAAATTAATTTTTCTCATTAACTTAATTACTGGATATTTTTTTAAATTTTCGCCACTACCTTTCCTATATTTTACTCCTATTAGTTACATACGTCGTGTCTCTTGAAATCACCTGGTGAGCACTGAATTTCATATTAGGTTAGATTAGCTGTAATGTAATTAAATTTGTGACGAAGTCAAAAAATTATTTATTTTCCTTCTGCCGATTAAATTCATCCGTCTTTAGGTGCTTTGCTTTGGTTGCATCGAGTATACGAGTATAACTTGTCGTTTAATATCGGGGCTATATTTAGTGAAACTAATAAAACATAGGCCTACAGCTGTTATAAAACGTAAAGTTTTGTGTGTATTTTACTTTTTACTTATTAACATAGTCTTAATATGTAACTCAATTCACAATAATACTAACTTCATCACAGTCATTTTCTACAACATCCAAGCCACGCCCCTTTGTTTTGACTAACCGAAACATGGCGGACCAATGTTCAATTGTCTTCAACTTTCTGAGGTCTTTGTCCTCTCTATAGTATCTAACTCGTTGCTGTATTCATATAGCCACTGTACTGCGTACTGCAACAAATGCCTCCTGGTTTGTAAGAAATCAACAACTGCATCAAGAATTGGGAATTCTTCCACTAGAACAGTACATCAATTCAATGTCAAAATCTTTCTTCAACAAGCTTCCTGGTGTTCCTGGAGCTGTGACATATAACATTGGAGCAAGATCTTGTCAGCCATCTAGATTTAAAAGGAAACTCCCTCAAGACATTCTTCTTAGTGATACTGACGACTCTTCATAAATTTAACACAGAAATTCATCATATTTTTATTCACATAATTCACAAAAAATGTTTTAATTTAAATTAATTAGAGGAGCCTTTAGAGCCAATCTCAGCAAGATTTTCTGCATGTGTTATTCCATAATTTAACAGTGGTCTGTATAGCAGTTTACTGGTCGACCAATATTAAACATAAAAAAAAAGAGATAACAGCGGTGAGTAACTCGCTCTGGAGTTCAGATTAACAAAATTCACCTGCCAAAATCTCTGGCACCCACTTTTTTGTACTTCTGCGTTCCATATCATTCAACGCCATCAGGGTTTAATGTCAACATATCATGCAGGCTTGTATCGTCCTTAGCTCCTACTCCGCGGGTAAAGTAAAACACATTGCATTTATCTAAAAGGTATAGCTTATCGATATAGAGCAGTAAATTCTGGTATAAATTCAGTAGTACGGATAGTAACGCATAAACAGTTTCCTTCACAGTAACTAAAAGTGAGCGAAAGGTACTTACATTACGTATGCTAAATTATTATTAGAACGAAATACTGTATTCACAAATAAAAAAGTGTCTACATAAAAATTCAGTTTCAAGTTGTGTTAGTTATAATTAATGTTAATGTTCTATATTTCCTTTTCAAGCAATTTAAAATATGCAATTCTAGGTTAAAAAGCAACATTACTATTGCATAAAAAATGTATCTTTACTAAGCGTTTGTAAAGGAATAGAAGACAGAGCTGGGGTGATACTGATGTGGAGGACAATAAGAATAAAAGATGACAACGATGAGGAGAAATAGTTACTACCATAAGTAACAACTTAACCACAACTTTTCGTTCACAGATACAACGTCCACTCTACATTAGGACTTACGTCCATTTTATTAGCTGTCTAATGTCTGTAAGTAATAAAATATCTCCTCAATTTTCACAGTTAAACATAGTCAATGGAATTGTACTTAAGAAAATCTTTGCGGTTATACAGTAGACCTATATGGCATATAGGTCTACTGTGCGGCACTTTCCTTAGAAAAGACGAAAATATATAAAGAAGGCCTATTCCAGCATATGAAAATTACAGCACAAGGAATAAACTCGGATTTAAAGCTACAAATTAATCTTAGTGGAATTCAAAATTAGTGCAATAAAAGCCGCTCAAGGATCGTTCCCAAACAGTATGGTAAAGGGATGTATTTTTCGTTAAAACATTTGGCGTCACGCAGTAAATCTTAGACTTCAAAAATATTTCATAAAATAATATAATTCGCATTGGCTTTTGTCGCCTTCTGATCCTTGCTCTTGTTTCATTGAAAGATGTAGAAGATAATTTAGACCAAATAGCAGACAGTTGTGAAGATG
This sequence comes from Periplaneta americana, assembly GCF_040183065.1. Lineage (NCBI taxonomy): Eukaryota > Metazoa > Arthropoda > Insecta > Blattodea > Blattidae > Periplaneta > Periplaneta americana. The sequence continues at coordinate 87,242,933 of NC_091124.1, read as the reverse complement.
ATGTCCAAGATCTTTTTGCATACATTGACAAAATGTTAAAATCTTATGTTTTATTTAACGACGCTCGCAACTGCAGAGGTTATATCAGCCTCGCCGGATGTACCGGAATTTTGTCCCGCAGGAGTTTTTTTACATGCCAGTAAATCTACTGAAATGAACCTTTCGCATTTAAGCACACTTGACATCGAGCTGGCCCGGGATCGAACCCGCAACCTTGGGCATAGAAGGCCAGCGCTATATCAACTGGCCAAGAGACAAATAGAGTGAAGAGTACAATTATGTGGAAGTGTGGCACTTTCGTTTTCAAAAAAATCGTTATAACACATCATTCAAACTTTCGGACGTTTTAGAACACATTGAAAAAATCGTCCGGAAATACGAGTACAAACGACGATTCTACAGTTATCCGCCCGACACGTAAACATCAGATACCTTGTTAAAAAGGTAGTCATATCCTGAAGCAACGGTAACTAGAACAAATTGTGGGTAGATATCAAACATACTGTAAACATAACAACATTAACCTGTATTTGAAAATCATAAGCTACAAAATTAAATTGTATTCGGTAGTACCACAAGAAGAAAGAGAACATTAATAGCTAATGTTGAGAAGTCATCATGTTCATAGCTGAGAACATCAATATTGCTTCCACTTCCATCTTGGAACACGTGAACTTTGATTCACAGAACTTCTTCGCTAGGCCAAGAGTTTAGCACAGGTAAACCGTGGTCCTCCAGCCGACTACCTGTACAGCAGTAAGCCCACTAAGCCTACCCGCGGTCCTCGTGAACTCTTGCTTCAGAGTTAGAGCTCCAGGCAATGAACTCTAGCCCAACAGAGACCGAGACCGCTAGCCCGCGGAGCCCAAGCAGACCTGCCTGCGAACCGCAGCGATTCCTTCACAGTTCGCTTCTTTACTTGATGCATAATATTTCTGTAGTATAAATAATCTTACTAATTTGGGAATAGCTCCTCAAGTTTCAAACAATAGTCCCATACCTGGGTTGGGTGAAAAGAATTTTAGTACATCACGTTATTGTTTTACATCGAAGCTCCATGGTATAAGAATTATTTCATACTTCATATAATTTTCCTTTATTAATTGTAAAATATTTTTCATTTGTTTTAGTAAGACAACATTAATTCTGTCATTAACAAAGGGATTGCAATACCGCATATTTTATTTCAAGATACGAAGTTACACAACATGAACTATGGTACAAATTGCACAATTAAATTATTAAATCGTATCCACATATCAGACCTAAATAAGAAAATTTCATATTTCAAGCGTATGATATATTTATATAGGTATGTATAATTTGTATTCGATAAATTCCATTCGGTGAAATCGCACAGAAAGAAATTCGCCTTGTTTAAATTGTTAGCCTACTTACTTATAAATGGCTTTCACAGAAACCGGCCCTCACATAAGCCACCATCGGTCCCTATCCTGAGGTAAATTAATCCAGTCCGTAGCATCATATCCCACCTCTCTCAAATCCATTTTAATATTACCCTCCCATCTATGTCTCGGCTTATCCAAAGTGTAGAGCTCTGAAATACACAACACAGTATGACGAAACGATATTGTTACGTTTTCATGGTTACCAATTACCTTTACGGTTATGGGCATCTATTTCAATCGATGCATTTAATATCGTGCTAATTGTGACTTGATTAGTGGTTAACAAAGCGCGTGAAATGTGAGCAGGATCAATCTACATCTGTAACAAATATCTAAAAGTAACGCTGTGACGTAGGTATAGCCTACAATGTGATCCGTAATCAAGTCTTTAGATAATTCAAGCAAGACATGGCATGGATCCTCAGTCTGCAGCCTAACGTTTAGTGATCAATGAATCTTTTCATCAGAATGATCAGTTGCATCCTTTTTATTAAATAATATAAGGCTAGAAATTTAATTGACATTAAATTAACAAAGGCTATATGCTATGTATGTATATTACTTCCAGCACAATATGATTAATAACTTGGCAATAATTATTTAACTTGTGAGATACTAAAATTCGGAAGGGTATTTAGTATAACTTTGCTTTCAGTGTACTCCAAAAATACAGCAAGGGACAATAAAATATAAATTCTTCCTACAATGTGATTTGTAATCAAGCCTTCGCTTACTTCAAGCAAGACATGGCATGAATCCTCAGTCTACAGCCTAATATGCAGTAGGCCTATAGTGATCATCGAAACATTTATATACCGGTATCTAATATTAGAAGTTAATTCACATTAAATGAACAAGGTTTTATTCTATGCACATTATTTCCATGTAGACCTACTTATGTTTTCAGCAAAATATGGTTAATAACGTGGCAATTCTTATCAAACATATGCCATAATTAAATTATTTTCTGTGTAAATATTTCAAAATGCTTTGATTTTCGGAACAGTAGGGAATAGACCTAACGTACAATCTCTTACTACAATGTGATTTGTAAAGAAGAAACACGTTAATTCAAGACAGATATGATAAATGATATGAATCCTCAATCTACAGTATAACGTGTAGTGATCATCAAAACGTTTCATCAGGATCGCTTTTAATTTATATTGTAAGTAGTCCTATATCTAAGATTGGAAGTTTCATTCATATTGAATGTGAATGAATGTATATTTGTCTTCAAGCAATATACATTATTAGTATACAGTGCCGACTCATCGTTTTACACGCCTCACGTACAAGTCATTTAGGAAATTACTTGTTTTTAATTTATTACTGCAATTCTTTCACTAGTCTTTTCTTGTCTGTCATCAATTCTTCCACAAGTTTACTCCTAACCCATTATTATACCAAAAATACTATAACCTCCTCCTGTATGACACATTTCCCCTCACTGAACATTTCTAATTATTTGCACTTTTCACTACTCACTTTTCCACATTGCTACTTTTTAGGTCTTAGTTTTCTTTTCTCACGATTTATTTCCCCTCCACACCATTTCCTTAAGTCATACTGTTTTTTACCTAGTTTTCCCCTCTTCCTTCATCACTATTCCCGGAACTATCTCCTACTTGCGTTACTCCACTTCTCGTCAGCCTCGATGTTTAATTAATATTACATTATAAGGTTTTATTTCATGTATACTATTTGCGTGTAGGGCCTACGTTTCTTTCCAGCATAATATGATTAATAACGTGACAATCTTGTAGAACCTATGCGATATATAATTTCAGAAGAAACATTTAGTACGGTATATAATTTTTCCGTATGACTATTTCAAAATACTTTGATTTTCAGTACAGTAAGATACAATCTCTTCTTACAATATGATTTGTAATGAAGCTCCGGTTACTTGAAGAAGGACATGGCATGAATCCTCAGTCTGCAGCCTAATATGTAAGTTAGTGATCATCGAAACGTGTTATCAGAAAGGCAAGTTCTGTTTTTTTAATATGTTTTCTATATTTAAGATTGGAATTTGATTTCGGATTAAATTGTGATTTTTTTTCCTATGAATATTAGCAATTCTTCAGAACTTGTGTGATAATTTAATTCGAAACGTGTATGAAGTACAAGTTTATTTTCAGTGTATGTATTTTAAAAAACTTTGATTTTCAGTACAGAAAGGAACAATAACGTAGAATCTCTTGTTACAATATGATTTATACAGGAACATCGCGTTAATTCAAGAAAGATATGTCATGAATCCTCAATCTATAATAAGTTTAGTGGTCATCGAAACGTATCATCAAAAAGACCAGTGCTATGTTGAAATTCGAAGTATAATTCGTATTACATTATAAAGTTTTATTCCGTGCATATTATTTGCGGGTATTTTTATTTCCAGCGCAGTATTTTTAATAACGTGGCATTCTTGTAGAACTTATGCGAAATTTAATTTCGGAAGGAGCGTTTAGTAGATAATTTTTCAGTGTGATTATTTCAAAATACTTTGATTTTGAGTCCAGTAAGATACAATAACGTAGAAATTTCACTGTAATGAAGTCTGGCGTTAAATATAGACATAGCATGAATTCTCAATCTGCAACCTAAAATATAGTGATCATCGAAGCGTTTCTTAAGAAAAGCTAGTTCTATTCTGGGATTATAAGTTTAATTGGTATTAAATTATAAGATTTTATTTTATGCATATTATTTGCGTGTACTTTTGTTTGCAGCATTATATTATTAATAACGTGGCAATTCTTATTTAAATTCCGAAGGAGTATTTAGTACATTCTTAGTTGCTCTTTGCAAAACGTGTTATGTCCACTGATAATATTTTGTTGTTTTTTTGCGACATGTTGTTCCTTATTATCTTCTCTATCGATAAAGCTACAAATAAAGTGACTAAACGTGTTCTGTCCATGGTAGAAAACTATTGAAGAAGTTAGGTGCAGATGCAAGGAATGTTTTGTCCTCCTACTATACAGTTACATAATGTATTATTTCCTCAAATATGTAAAATGTGTTTTGTTCAATCATAAATCCTCTGCTACCGCTACTACATCTGCAATCAAAGTAATTACTGTCCAATAAATGATTCCTTTGTGTATAATTCATGATATTTCTTCTTTGTTGTGGTACCATGTTATTTTAATGATTTGAAGAGAATTTTAAAAGGAATGTTGTAATGTTTTCAGCATTGAAGAACAGCTATGTACTGATTATTGTTAACAGGAAAAGTGCTTTTGTAGATACGATTGGAGTTTTAATAGTTGCCATTTAATACAGTGAATTGACAGTAATCTTGAATGAGGAAAATAGAGTGGCAACCTCAAACAACAAAGTAACATCTGCTGCTCCCAACAGAGCTCGAAAAAAGACGAGAAATGAACAATCCTTGAAAGGAAGCAAGGCGAAACGAATGAGGTTAGCTATGTTCAGTTACTGCCTACTGTATTCAAATACGGTATTAGTATAAATAATTTATTTTATGCTCTATGATAACTTGTTTAGTTTATTATCGTTTCTATAATGCATGTATTTTTGCAATATTATTTTATATTGTTTCAGATACACTGCAAACGTTTCCCAAGACCCCAAAATTGTCAGCATCAACAAATTCAAAATTCAGATGCTTTGAATTTACATTACAGGATGTGAGATTGATCAACCAGAATTTCTTCCAGGAGCCAGATCTACATGCAAAATGAAATGGTTCTGAAGTGTGTGACGGTGCTATCACCAAAACGCAAACGATCTCGCAAGAATTCGTTCAGCAAGTCTGTATCAATAAAATGTTACCGAGTAAATATGAAGAGAGGATAATGTTCACTCAGGTATGTACAGAGCGGTCTATACCTTATTTTATTTCAAGCAGTGCAGTTCGGTGGCTTATTTGAACACCGAACTGCACTCCTTGAAATAAAATAAGGTATATGACATTCTCTACAACACTCGGCAGCAAGTGAGCCCGGCACGGTGTCAGCGCTTGTTATTCCCGGTGAACGGGGTCCGCCACAGTCGCACGCTACAGTCTTTCTTTCTCTGTCCCTGCTTTCTCTCTCTTTGCCTGACTTCAAGGACATAGCACATGGCCACATTGCAATAGATAGCTGCTCTTCAGTTGTCTATGAGTTCTGTTGACCTTTGTATTGATGTACCTATGTCTTAGATGAAGATTGAAGATTGTGGCTTAATAACTGTGGCTTGTAAACTTTTGTGATGCAATACTAAGCCACAATCTTCATTCTTCATCTAAGACGTACGTACATCAATTCAAACGTCAACAGGGCTCATAGACAACAGAAAAGCAGCTATCTGTTGCAATGTGTCCTCCAAGGCAGGGAAAGAGAGAGAAAGCAGGGACAGAGAGAGAAAGACTGTAGCGTGCGACTGTGGCGGACCTCGTTCACCGGGAATGACAAGCGCTGACGCTCGGCCCGCTTGCCGCCGAGTGCCGTAGAGAATGTCATAGACCGCTCTGTAGAAATAATTCTGTTCCTAGAAGCACTTCAAATAGGAAGGTCTCGTCTTCAAAATTTATGTAACAAATTTCTCAAGCAAGGTGTTTGGTCAAAAAAACAAGAGGTGGCATTTTTCGAAATAACAAATTTGCCCATAAGAGACACCAGTTAAAATATTAATTGAGAAATAACCATCTCAGAGTCACTACTGCAGATCAAAAAATGTAAAGCAGCCATTTAAGCATTTTGGCTATGTGGGATGAGTACAAGAAGGCTCATGACTAGGAGCTTCATGTCAATTATGAATACTTTCGAAGTATATTTGTTAATGAGTACAACATAAGTTTTGCAAGTCCTGCAACTGATTGTTGTTCAACATGCTTACGAATGAAGGAGAAAATTAAAAACTGTGCAAATCCTGCAACAAAAGATGATTTTCGATTACACCTTAAACTATATGAAAAGCGAACTGATGTATTTTTCTTCTACTTAAGTCTAATGAAGAAGAGCATCTTACTTTGAGCTATGACTGCCAAAGAAATTATAATTAGTAGAATCTATTCCCATGATATCAGCCTCAACACTAAGTGCAAATTATATAAAACATTAATAAGACCAGTCTTGCTGTATGGATCTGAAACCTGGGCAGTTGGCAGTGCCGACAATTGTAGGCTGAGCATATTTGAGAGAAAGGTTCTGAGGACGATATACGGACCAGTAAATGATGAAGGCAGTTGAAGGAAAAGATATAACTATGAATTATACCAACTTTTTAAAGCACCAGATGTTTGCAGAGAAATTAAAGCTAGGAGAGTCAGGTGGCTGGGCCATATCTGTAGGAAGGATGAAAATGATCCTTGCAAGAAACTGACTCTCACTATACCTTTTGGCACCAGCTAAGATGGCTGGATGAAGTGGAGAAGGATATAATAGCAGCGGGTGTTAGAGGATGGAAAACAAAGGTGTTAGATCGAAGGACATTGGAAAGCATCGTTGGGGCGGTCAAGGCTGGAACCCGGCTGTAGAACCAAAGAAAAAGAAGAAGAATCTATTCCCTGTAGAATTGATGTTGCAATTGAAAGTAAATTTGCCCTATAAAATACTGAAATTCCCTCTCTAAACAGTGAATGTAAAAATAACGTGAATATTTAAAATAAGTGTTATTTTTTTCTCTCAATAAGTTTTTATTATATTTATTTACTTTTCCTTCTCAGCATAAATTAGTTTAAAATTTTCTTGATACATTTTTAGCATAGAATGAATACTTCTCTATGTAGATGGGTTCTGTTAAATTGTTGTGCATTTATCAATATGTTTCATCATATGAAGCCAGTTGTGTAGACCAATTTACAGACAGTCATCCACGGTGCGCCATAGAAGACTGGTCTTCACTACACCCACTTTGAGAAGACGTTGTGGGAGATTTATTAGGATACCTCAGAGGAACAGGAGCTTCCGGAGAATACCTGTGTTAATGGATGCGTGCTTATGCCGGAGATCGAACCTGGGTTCACAAGATTGAGTCCAGCGCTCTAGCCACTGGACCAGCGTGATGGTTTTGTATAATATGTATAAATATTGTGTGTATGTATATATATATATATATATATATATATATATATATATATATATATATATATAAATATATATAAAAGTGCTCTGCCCGTGGGCAGGTATTTCATTGCAAACCCTGCATTTTCCAATCTATCCTCTTTTCTGCCTTCCTCTTAGTTTCCTCACACGATCCATATATCTTAATGTCGTCTATCATCTGGTATCTTCTTCTGCCCCCAACTTTTCTCCCGTTCACCATTCCTTTCAGTGCATCCTTCAGTAGGTAGTTTCTTTTCAGCCAGTGACCGAACCAATTCCTAAATATAATAATAAATTATTTGCAAATAAAATATAAATATTTTGTGTCTATTTATGGAATTATCCGATTTACATCTTGAACACATTGCAATATTTGGTTTTCCCCGTTTGTTATAAATCTTACAACTTTATATGCAGCATTCAGAAGCCACCAGATTGAGGATTCTGATTTATGAAGGGAGAGTAAATGTAAGTGAAATAAAAATGGAGGTAGTGCTCAAATGGTATTAATAGAAATCAAACTACTTTTGTATATTCACTAATACAATTTTTTTTGTTTTATTTTGTTTCTTTTGTTTCAGGCCCCGCTCATATCCTGTGCCTCATCGTGGCGAGCGGGTGAAACAAAGAATGATGCATGATGCCAATTTTATTAATGGCTGAAAGTATTTTTCCAATTTTCCGTGACTTGCCTTGTTTAGGACACTCGATATTTTAATTAATTCATGTTTAGGCCTATAACAAATTTCTAAGATGTCACTTACATAAAATTCCTTAGTAAAACTTTACCTACCAACACAATAAATACTGTAAAATGGAAAGGTTAATGCGTCCTTCTTTGGCTAAACAGGATAACTACAAGTAGTGGTACATACATAAGGGCAGGTCATGGATGCTGTTGCTCGGAGACCCATTAAAATAAGTTAGAGATTACAAATTGACTTATTTTGTTTTTAAATATAAATGCATCATTGGTTATAATTTGTATCACACATCACTGACTTGAAATTATTTTTTTCAGTAGAAATATTCAACGAAGTTCACATGAAATAGGTTCATAGTGAAGTCTTTTTTGTATTTGTTTCCATTTTCTCCTTTCGTCCATTTTCCCTGTGACTCAAGTTTTCTTTATTTCCACATCTTCTCTGTATTCTATTGTTTCTCCTGCTGGTATCTTTATACAGATTTTTTTGACGAGTCCAGTATTCATTGCTATTTTCAGGTGTGGATTTTAATGTAGCAGCTTTCTATTGAAAATTTCTTCGTCACCTGTTTTCCTCTTATCTTCTTCAGACGAAAATCTACTTCGATTACCAACAGGACATGGTCTGAGTTAATATGGTAAAGCCTTTGCATTTTTTAAGCAATTTCGGAATATTTCCTGCACCAGTATGTAGTCTAATCTGATATCTGATTTCGTACCTTGGGCATGTCCAGATGTATCTTCTTCGTTTATGTTGTTGGAATAGTGTATTATCAACATTCACTGCATTTCTCTTACAGATATTCACCAAAGATTCTCCTCTGTCATTTCTTTTTCCCAATCCACATTTTCCAACTGTTCGTCCATCTTGTCCTTCTCCTACTACTGCGTTCCAGTCGCCCATTAGGATTACGCAGCTCCCTTCTACTCCTTCTCAATTACCTCTTCTATCTTGTAATAGCTTTCTTCCACTTCCTAATCTGCTAATCCACTACGTGGCATGTAAGTTTGCATAATAAATCCACAAAACCAGGGTCGTCTTATATGGCAGATAAAAGAAAAAGAGATATTACAATTCTACATTAAAACCATTACAAAAAAAACAACAGATCACATTCGTTGTCTGAGGCAAAGAGCTCGTAAAATATATCCTGACTTTCACTGTTGACAGCGCCATCATATAGGTCCCATTCTAAATGTGACGAGTCGGTTTCTACTTCGCCATCACCAGTCCATAACAAATCGTCCTCTGTGCTATCCATCGCGTTAGAAATTCCATATTTCTTTTAAGGATTTTATCACTGTTTACACTTTCACTTTTTCCCATGACAGTTGATAGTTTGAGGGTATTTTAAAGGACAGATCTAAACAAAACCATAATATTGTGCTTCAAATTTATACCTCGTATTATCTGAAGACTATCTTATTTGAGGAAATATGCGACAGTATGAATAACATTGGTGGACAACTGAATCCCATAGATTCAAAATCCCCTATATCTACATTCACAAACTGAAGGATGAGTAGGATGAGTAGTGAAAAATTGAGGGAGTTTTCAACCTGACAGTGATTTTTAACAAACCTTTTGCTTTAAATTTAGTGGCTTTCTTAATTCAAACTATATAAATCATTATAATTCATTCTCTGCAAGCAACATGTGGGCGTAACTCAATTATGAACAAAATGGTCTTTAGGGTGTTTTGAATCTAGAGGATTCAACTCATAGTTGTCCGGCTTTTTGTTACTGCTACAGAAAAAATTTTTATAACTGTCATGAAAAACAGTCATGCTGTCTTCTCCTGTTATTCATTTTCTTGATTAATTCCTCGTCACGTACAAGGGCACGAAGTTGAGGCCCATTGATCTTACAAAGCAGAAAAAGTCTGAATCTATATGTTGCAAACAATTACAATCAATATTCAATGCTCTGACAAACTGTTTCATCAAGTCAAACTTGATGTGAAGTGAGGGAAAAATGTTTCTGTCTCGGCTAAGGATTGGTTCATATCATATCATAAAGTCGACAGTGGTAAAATATGACCAAACACGGTTTCAGTTTTTTTTGTTACAGTAGAATATAATTATTATCGAAATGTGAACGTGAGGCCAACAGCCGGCTGGTCTGTCTGAGCTTTTCAAGGACTGTGGGACCACAGATTATTATTAATGTTAATTGAGCACCCACGTGCAATAATGGGGTAAGTAGTTACGAAATATATTCATACTTACCCCATTATTGCATGTAGGTGCTCAATTATGTTCTTTCGTGTCCTTCCAGTCAAAATACTAACAACAATACGGCCTACCACAGAGTTTTGCATTATTTTGGATAAGAGTGTCGAAATATAATTTTAATATTTTATTGCTATCACTGGGTTTGAAACGGAATTGTAGCGGTTTTATCCGTATTTAGTTTAACTTTATTACTAGTGAGCCATTTATTTGATTAATATTTTGTCTTTGAAGCATACCTACTTTTTATAAGCTACAGCTCATCGTCTTCTTCTATAAGCAGTAAGGACACAAGGAGCAGAAATAAAGGATGCCAGTGTCGAAACACAATTTTAATATTTTATTGCTATTTATTTTGTTTTTCACTGGGTCTGAAATGGAATTGTAGTGGTTTTATCCGTATTTAGTTTAAGTATATTACTAGTGAACCATTTATTTGGTTTATCGTTTGTCTTCGAAATAGGCCTACTTTTTATAAGCTACAGCTCATCGTCTTCTCTATAAGCAGGACGGACACAAGGAACAGAAATAAAGGATATTCATATTACATAATTTTGTTCATTAAGAAAGCACTCAACACTTAAAGATTTTTTCTTCAGAAAATATATTAATGATATATTAAATGTAAGAGAAAAACACTTTTCAATAATTACAAATATAATAATAAAAATAATACACTGCAATTACTTACGCATTAGGTATATACAACAGAGAAACCTACACTTTTCCTTTAGAAAACAGAGATTTGTTAAATCAGTGGATAAAAAACACAACAAGGGTTAAATGGCATCCCACTAAACACAGCTTCCTATGCTCTCCACATTCAGAAGACAAATATATGTACATGACAAGGAGTAGGAGGCAGTTGTTGACAAACCAGTACAAGCAATTGCTGGTTTTCTTGCACATTTACAGAACAACATGAACTTCAGATCCTCACCTACGAAACGTAAAGCTTATGATATAATAAAGACGGTGTTAATTTCATTTTCTTCAAGAAAATCACTTCACCAAAACTACAGTAAATAATTTAGGGACTTGAACAATAATTTGTGTGAAACTGCATCATAAATAAACAAATGTTTTGATGGAGTACTGAAAGAACTTCTAGAAATTAACAGCTCGGAGAGACACCATTTGTCTCGTTTCATATTTATTATCCACTGTTTCAACATTTTTTTTTTGAAAGGGAATCTGCAAGAAAAGAAAAATACTGTACACACCGCATGGTATGCCGGGCGTTGTTACACATTTATGCATGAAAAGAAATGCAGCTAATTAACAAACCTATGGACTTAACTTCATAAAATTTACGTGAAATATGATAAATCAGTTGTCTTTTTCCTTTTGACATTGCAGTTATATGCAGCATATACAACAGGCATATTTTTTCTTTGTTTTTTCGTAGCTCTGCCTCCGTATACACAACATTGTAAGCAGACGAATTTTTACAACGGTGGGCGCTTAGTTCATATCTGCCGCACAGTCTAATAGATAGATATATTAGACTGTGTCTGCCGTGTTTCGCGGTGGCACCGCAAAGAGCGCTGTACAGGACAACATGTCCACTCTATATTCTTCTCTTTCTATCTCGTTGGTTTCAATCCCATAGCAGATGCTCAACTAGCGCATGCGCATAAGATGGTACAGGAACCGTACATGAACTGATCCATGAACCGCTTGTTGGAACAAAGAGTTTGTAATATATAACTATACTAAAAGCCAGGTTATGAACCGACTAAACCGGAAGCAACGTTCTGTTGGTCTCTTTCTGAGCTCTGTTGCCACATAGTGGAGCGAGATTCAAAGCGTGTTCAGCGTTTGTCACCGATATGTTTAAAATAACTACTGTATATAGTTCTCGATAACACTATCTGCAATATTAGTAATTAAAATTACTGTTTTTAAGAAAGCACGAGCTAATGACGCTGGTACGAAATGCGACTCGTAATGCACGTGGTACTGCAAATGAACTAGCTACACTGTCTCCGTGATTACGTTGCCAGATTTTCGTTAGCAGACGACATTTTCACGCGAGGTCCAATGAAAAGCTCCGTTCTCGTTCTCCCCTCCATCCCCCATACTCAACGTGTCATCACTGCACAGGCTACCCCTCTAACCCGCACTTTCCTCTCCCCATACAACTACTTCCTGTTTCGTCGGTTCATAACCTAGCTTTTAGTATAGAGACACCAACGGCGCTAGTTTCGCGTACAAAATTGAACTGCTGTTCGGCCGCCATTAAAGGGAGTTGATGCTTCGCCGGGAGTGCGAACAGTTCATGCTTATTGAGGAGTACGAATAAATATAAGTACACTTGAAGGGAAATAATAAGAAAATGGTGAAATACTGCGCCGCAAATAATTGTTCGAACATAGCTACTATTGTAGGATGCTCAGGAAAGCCTGCATATCTTAATATTTGGAAGAATGTTCCAAATGCAGTTCCTCCTACTACTAGGTCTACTAGGCCTATTACTAATACTACTAGGCCTATTATTACCACTACTACTACGCCTATTATTACCACTACTACTACGCCTATTATTACCACTATTACTAGGCCTATTATTACTACTACTACTACTACTAGGCCTATTACTAATACTACTACGCCTATTATTACCACTGCTACTACGCCTATTATTACCACTATTACTAGGCCTATTATTACCACTATTACTAGGCCTATTATTACCACTACTACTAGGCCTATTACTAATACTACTAGGCCTATTATTACCACTGATACTACGCCTACTATTACCACGACTACTAGGCCTATTATTACCACTACTACTAGGTCTACTAGGCCTATTAATAATACTACTAGGCCTATTATTACCACTACTACTAGGCCTATTACCAATACTACTACGCGTACTATTACCACTACTACTAGGTCTATTATTATAACTACTACTAGGCCTACTATTACCACTACTCCTAGGCCTACTATTACCACTACTCCTAGGCCTACTATTACCACTACTCCTAGGCCTACTATTACCACTACTCCTAGGCCTACTATTACCACTACTCCTAGGCCTACTACTACCGCTACTAATTCTAGTAAAAAGTCTGATCTCTAACTTGGTGGTCATCAACTACACAATGGATAGATTATTGTATGATAAAATTTATTTTCATTATGTTTTAAATCAGTTTCCAGAATTTTCATGATCTCATATTCACCACTAAATATTTTCTAAGCACCATATACCTTCCTCTTCCTTTGCATGAAAGGACTGAAATATAGATCATTTTAAATATTACAGTAAATATCCATTATTATGTCCTTAAAACAATACTACTAATACTGAAAATTAATGTTGATATTGCCATTATTCAATATTTCACATACTTATCCCGAGTGTATATGGGCGATTTAATTTATTTTTAGAACATCGCCCAAGATGAATCATTATAATACTTTAATAAATATAGCGCTCCTCTGCCATTCATGTTTATTTCATCACGATCCATCCTTGTAGAAGATGTTTAAAACAGTGTCTATCACGAGGCTACATCAATGTATTGTGGTACTGTTTTGGAATTTCGCGCCGCAAACACTCCCTTTAATGGCGGATGCTAGCCGATTCAATTTGTGACATTTTTCTTGCCTGCCACTCACGGGTATGTGTCTCTAGTAAGTATTACAAACTCTTTGGTTGGAACCAACGAGTTAGAAAGAGAAGACTATAGAGTGGCCGGCCACGTGTCCTGTACAGCGCTCTTTGCGGTGCCACCGCGAAACACGGCAGATATGAACTCAACGAGCACAGAATGCATAGAGTAGATGTAAACAGCTTGGAGGTGAAGCCGCTTTTGTGGACAGTCGCCATTATGATGCTACCAAAACATTGGGCTCCCGGTTAGCACATGGGCAGTTGATTGTGATGTTGCATCGTTGTTTTAATTAATAAATTAACTAATTTCAATATGCCTACATGTTTTGCGTATGGCTGCACAAACAGGTTTTCAAAAAAAAATCCTGGAATAACTTTTCACGGGTAAATATGCATGTGTGAAATGTACTTATTACCGGTAGGCTAGATACGGTAATGAATGATTTAGCCTAAGTTAGTCGGTTAGATTCGTATTGTTCACGTATTTGTTTGATTAAGAGAAAGGATTAGTGTATTGATATTATTGTAATTAATTTTTATAATCACTAAATCAGACACGCTTTGTAAACTTAGCATTTACGAGCGAAGCTAACCTAACAACGCAAGTTGGAAGTTTGTGTCGCGTGCTATAGAAAATGGGTGTAACGAGGTTTCTCTTCAACCGAATGCACGTATTCGTTTGATGAAAAAGAAAGAGTGTATTAATATTATTGTAATTAATTTTTATAATCACGAAATCAGACATGCTTTGCAAACTTTGCATTTACGAGCGAAGCTAACCTAACAACCCATGTTGGAAGTTTGTGAATAGTGTATTAATATTATTGTAATTAATTTTTATAATCACGAAATCAGACTTATGCTTTACAGACTTAGTAGCTTCATTAACTCGGTCGTGAACTGACTTGACCCACTTAGTAATAAAACTTCACTTTTGTTCGCCGTTATAATCTAATTATATACTATAAACGAAGAGCCTATCAAATATTATATGGTTAAGAGCATTCCATTTTTTCTCTAAACAAAATCGGGACATCTATACGAAATACTGGCAAAAGGAAGAGAATGATAATTTGCGTTAAGAAGCAAGTTTCATTATTAAATCGAAGCAAATGGATCAACCTATAAAAGTAATTATTATAGGGTAGCATTTTTATTGGACTAGTAGCAAAATAAGGTCAAACTGTTATCTTCCTTTTTTTATCATTATTGTTTGTTTAACCTTCCAGATTATCTATTAAATACCATACTGCAATTTGAAGAGCTGCCAATTTAAATAACCTGTATATATGTGATTTATCGATGACAGTTTCGTAATTTTTGCTAAAAATACGTGCATAGCGATTCTGTATTACGAAACAAACAAGAAAGTGTGAGTCCTACAAGAAATTAGGGACATATGGAATTCTTATTATTATAAGATCTTCTACAACGTAATAGCTATTTTGCAATGTTTTGGTAGCAACAAGATGGCGTCAGGTCCATCAAACCGGCTTCACTCCGTCCAATGGTATTAAGATGCTAGTGTCTACTCTATTGTATTCTGTGCTCGTTGTATGAACTAAGAGCCCACCATTGTAAAAATTCGTCTGCTTACAATGTTGTATAACGGAAGTAAGAACTACAAAAGAACGAAGGAAAAACATGCCTGTTGTGTGTGCTGCATATAACTGCAATGTCAAAAGGAAAAAGACAACTGATATATCATATTTCATGTAAATTTTATGAAGTTAAATCCATAGTTTTGTTAATTAGCAGCATTTTTTTTTCATGCATAAATGTGTAACAAGGCCCGGCATAAACAAAATAAATGGTTCACTGGTAATGTACTTTAAATACGGATAAAACCACTACAATTCCGTTTCAGACCCAGTGAAAAACAAATAGCAATACAATATTAAAATTGTATTTCGACACCGGTATCCTTTATTTCTGCTCCTTCTGTCCTTACTGCTTATAGAATAAGACGATGAGCTGTAGCTTATGAAAAGTAGGCCTATTTCGAAGACAAACTATTAATCAAATAAATGGTTCACTAGTAATAAAGTTAAACTAAATACGGATAAAACCGCTACAATTCCGTTTCAAACCCGTTAATAACAATCAAATATTAAAAATTTATTTCGACACCCGCACCCAAAATAACGCGAAACTCTGGGGTAGGTCGTATTGTTGTTAGTATTTTGACTGGAAGGACATGAAAGAACATAATTGAGCACCCACGTGCAATAATGGGGTAAGTATGAATATATTTCGTAACTACTTACCCCATTATTGTACGTGGGTGCTCATTTATACACTAATAATTATCTGTGGTGCCACAGCCCTTGAAAGGCTCAGACAGACCAGTCGGTTGTTGGCCTCACATTCACATTTCGATAATTATACTCTACTGTAACAAAAAAACTGAAAGCGTATTTGGTCATGTTTCACCCAAGATAAAGCTTGGAGGTAAAGGTTGTTTACTACAGTTAGGGCCTACTTTCATTCTATATCTTATTGTATAATAAATAGTTTTTCAACGTGTAGAGACTGGTAAAACAATTTAATAAAATCATCCGAATCATACTCGTTCATTTTACAGGCAATCTTGCAGGTCGCATTTAAAAGAACCTAGGAATATTAACATTTTCTTCAGTATATTTGCTAGGACTTCATGTCATACTACATGCCAATTTTGCTTAGGTTATTCTTTTATGCATTCCTTCTAGTAATAGCCCAAGTGTTTTACATTTAGCGTATATAAGCTTAGATTAAGTTCCTAGCACGTATTTGACGAAATACTAGGTTTTTACACTTCAGTTTAACTGATTTATGCAAACGAAATTTTGACAGCTGACGATTCTAATGCCACGCCCACTTTGTTTTGGGCGCATAAGTTCATGGCGGACGGTCGTTCAATTTTCTTCAAACATGGCGGCGCAATGACCGTTGGTTTGAACCCTAGATCATATATGTAACAGATATGTCGGGGTTATAGGCTTTGAGGTTAACAACTTTTGTCAGGTTTACTACGCTGTCATCTAGTTGTTACATAAGGAGTCACGTCATAATATCCATTTGAATTGTATTAGCGACTGTGCTGCCATCTCGTGTTCGTTTACGGCGGACGGGTGGCGATCCTGGCGGCTGTTCTCTTTAAAGTGCTGCCGATTTTAACGTAGCGAGGAGTTATCTGTTACATATATGATCTAGGATAGATCTAGGTTGAAACGAACCCAACGAGTTAGAAAGAGAAAGATAAGAGTGGTCATTGCGCCGCCATGTTTGAAGAAAATTGAACGACCGTCGGTAATGAACTTATGCGCCCAAAACAAAGTGGGCGTGGTGATAACTGACATTAGAATCGTCAGCTGTCTTAATTTCGTTTGCATAAATAAGTTAAACTGAAGTGGAAAAACCTAGTATTTCGTCAAATACGTGCTAGGAACTTAATCTAAACTTATGTACGCTAAATTTAAAACACTTGAGCTATTCCTAGAAGGAATGCTTAAAAGAATAACCTAAGCAAAATTATCATGTAGTATGACAAGAAGTCCTAGCAAATATACTGAAGAAAATGTTAATATTCCTAGGTTCTTTTAAATGCGACCTGCAAGATTGCCTATTAAATGAACGAGTATGATTCGGATGATTTTATTAAATTGTTTTCCCAGTCTCTACACGTTGCAAAACTATTTACTATACCATAAGATATAGAATGAAAGTAGGCCCTATATGTAGTAAACAACCTTTACCTCCAAGCTTGTAACGTGGGTGAAACATGACAAAACACGCTTTCAGTTTTTTTTTGTTACAATAAAGTATAATTATTATCGAAATGTGAACGTGAGGCCAACAGCCGGCTGGTCTGTCTGAGCCTTTCAAGGGCTGTGGCACCACAGATAATTATTAGTGTATAATTGAGCACCCACGTACAATAATGGGGTAAGTAGTTACGAAATATATTCATACTTACCCCATTATTGCACGTGGGTGCTCAATTATGTTCTTTCATGTCCTTCCAGTCAAAATACTAACAACAATACGACCTACCCCAGAGTTTTGCGTTATTTTGGATGCGAGTGTCGAAATACAATTTTAATATTTGATTGCTATTACTAGGTTTGAAACAAAATTGTAGCGGTTTTATCCGTATTTAGTTTAACTTTATTACTAGTGAACCATTTATTTGATTAATCGTTTGTCTTCGAAATAGGCCTACTTCTTATAAGCTATAGCTCATCGTCGTTTTGTATAAGCAGTAAGGACAGAAGGAGCAGAAATAAAGGATGCCGGTGTCGAAATACAGTTTTAATATTGTATTGCTATTTGTTTTTTTTTCATTTGTATTGGTTTTATCCGTATTTAGTTTAAGTACATTACCAGTGAACCATGTATTTTGTTTATGCCGGGCGTTGTTACACATTTATGCATGAAAAAAAAATGCTGCTAATTAACAAAACTATGGATTTAACTTCATAAAATTTACATGAAATATGATATATCAGTTGTCTTTTTCCTTTTGACATTGCAGTTGTATGCAGCACACACAACAGGCATGTTTTTTCTTCGTTTTGTTTGTACTTCTTACCTCCGTTATACAACATTGTAAGCAGACGAATTTTTACAAAGGTGGGCGCTTAGCTCAGATCTGCCGTGTTTCGCGGTGGCACCGCAAAGAGCGCTGTACAGGACAACATGGCCACTCTATAGTCTTCTCTTTCTAACTCGTTGAACGAACCTATAATTGTCAACCTTCGCCACTCTGCGCCAACCAGTAGTGACAATGGGACTAGTGTTCCATAATGCAGAATACCTAAGTGAAAAACATATCACAACGCAGAACGTAAAAGACAAAAATGAAGTGAAATAAAATAGAATATTAATAATAATAATAATAATAATAATAATAATAATAATAATAGTAATAATAATAATAATAATAATAATAATAATAATAATAATAATAATAATAATAATAGGTAGAAAAGCGCAAAATGTGCATATTTTTGTGTGTTCGTTCCATGGATGCTTACTCACTACAGAAACTCGTTAGTGATTCGATTCGTAGTCCGCATGAGAGGGCGTGGTATCTTTCACAGGCACCTTCGCACAATTTACACACGCACTCTGCACTGGGCTCATGGTAGCCTGTCGTTTTGCAGATCTTGAAATGAAAACCATGCACTGCGAAGCGTGTGATGGTGTGTCTGAGTTCGTAGTACGGTCTCTTCCACTCGTCGGACAGCATGGCCTCTGTTGTATAGAAGTCGCTCCATATTTGTGACCTCTTCGTTCGGAGTTTGTAGGAGATTCTCGTACTGGGCAGTGGACGGGAGCAGTAGTTGGTGCCTCAAATC
Source organism: Periplaneta americana (assembly GCF_040183065.1). NCBI lineage: Eukaryota > Metazoa > Arthropoda > Insecta > Blattodea > Blattidae > Periplaneta > Periplaneta americana. Next base: position 87,223,560 of record NC_091124.1, on the reverse strand, counting down.
TTCGATATAGAAAGGTTCCCTTGACATTTCGTAGCATAGTCGTGATGGAGCATATTTTGATATGGATAGGGCTCTTTTAATAAATGTTGCCTTCACTCGTTCTATGCGTTCTAAATTGCTCTTTGTAAGGTTCTCCCATGTGATTTTCAGACCATAATTCAATATAGGGCTGATTTTGACTTTGAATAATGTCATAGCTGTCTCTAACGATAATTTGCTGACATGCTGTATTTCATGCATTGCAAATAAAATATTAAATACTTGTAAATAAATGAAGTTGCGCTTAGTAAACAGGTGAAGCGCCGCTTCACGAGCTTCATCCGAAAAACCGCGCCTGATAAAAATAAAAATCTCAGTGGTAGGTAGCAATTGCTATTACTAGCTACCCCTTGTGGGTGACCTTGCTAACGATATGAATTTCGATTTTTTTTTTCGATGCGCTCTGTGCACTGAGTCTACGAAGTAAATGCACGCACTCGTCCACTTAAAAGCTCCAGTAGGCCTAATACTGGAACTTAATCTTGTAGCCTCGTGGGACAAAGTACGGTCCCTACTTAAAATAATAAGAGATGCCATCTGAACCTGTCCTTTTTGAAGATTTAGATTTCCTTATATAATTTTTAATTTCAGAGACAGTTGCCAGTTTTAGTTGTGATCTATGGTATCTTTGTTTAAAAATCATTTGTTAGAGCCCGTATAGAGCGATGCTGCACGTTATATCTTAGACATGGAGAATGTGATTTAAATTAATTTTCAAATTCACTAGCTATAGTTGTTGCTTTTTCATCCACATATGAATCCTCTAGATTCAAAACCCTCGAAAGACCATTTTGTTCGTAAATGAGTTACGTTCACACATTGCTTGCCAAGAGTGAATTTGAATGATTTATACAGTTTCAATTAAAAAAGCCACTAAATTTGAAGCAAAAGTTTTGTTAAAAGTCACTGTTAGGTTGAAAATTCCCTCTATTTGTCACCAATTACTGTTAAAATCCTGTGAAAGTGGATATAGTGGATTTTGAATCTATAGGATTCATATACGAAGCCGTTTGTACACATTATTGATTGGGGCGTTCGTAACTATATACATAGTTTAGGTCTCACAATTCCAAACTATTATCACGGTCCGTCCCTACTTCAGTAGTTAAATTCCTTCAAGACAAATGAAGTTCAAATGTAGCCGTTGCTAACGACAATAAATAATGTATTGGTAGTTGGTATAGTCGGAGGCACCGATTTTGGCAGATGACCTCGATGACATTTCCAGTAGGCGAGCCAATATTGTTTGTGTAAGCTGCGAGAATGAGATGCGATAACATTCTGAGTCGTTCATATTTTCATAACAGCAGCTCATATCAATTATCCTTATTATGAAACACACCACGGTACAGTCCTACTCAAAGAATACCTTTAAGAAATGTAAATGACTTCCGTTCGCAATGATTTTACAATACGTCTCCTACATTTTCTAAATTAAATTAATTCTTAATTAAAAGGAAAAAGCACTGCATTGCGCATATATATATATATATATATATATATATATATATATATATATATATATATATATATAATCCTACCCTTACCAGATCAATATACAAGATTTGTCCAGTAATAATCTAGGGATCTTCTATTGGTGGTACGACAATTCAAGTTAATAAAATTACGATTCTTAATAATCAAAATATAATTTGGTTAATTGGGTAAAATTGCATGCTGCGGAAGTTAGATTTATATAAGAGTATAATAAATAGGATTGTAATGGATATTACAAGGGCAATAATTTCTTCACACGCAAATTGTGAATAGATAAGAGAAGAAAGCATTTTAAAATATTCTAAATCGTACAAAATATCGGAGAACCGAATTTTCCCTGCACAAATTGAAAAAGATAATTACCATTCACAATAAATACTGTACTTTATGGATTCTAAAAAGTTATTTATTAATCTAGAGGTATTGGCTGATGACTATACTCAATTCCAGCACAACATTCATTCAGAATATGTAGAAATTACACTTTGGATTTTACTAAATGTATAGGCCTACTATCAAAAGGTGTTACATACCCCCTTAAATACTGTACATGTGTTATCTGTGCGATATCCGATGTTTAATTTTTTAAAATATAATTCATAGTACTGAAACTGCCATATTGAATTCACACAAACTGTATTATTCGTAATTTTCGTCTCGAAAACCCCTAAGATATCTAATTTAATTTTTCACCCATTTTTGTCCCACTCCACCACTTTAGGGACAAAGTCGGACTAAATAATACCTTATTCGCATTCTGTGATCGCAAAGATCCCCAGATATCGACTTTAATCGAAATCGGATGACATGAGATTTCTCACTCCCTTCTGCCTTTTCATCAGTACCGTACCTTAGGATATGGTATTTAAAAAATCTAAGAATGTTTAACCAATATTGTAGAGAGTAACCTTCATTTTAAATTTTACGTCTCTAGTTAAATATAGTTTAGTGAATTTTTAAAATCGTCGACTTCTTTCTCTCTCCTCTGTGCTCGGAAGTAAAAAAACTGAACTTATTTCAAGGGAGTAGCCTACATGAAATTGAATTTTTTTACTTTTCTTATACATTTTAGAAACAATTCTGAGAGATGAGATGAATAGTCTAACCCAATTTTATGAGTGAATCTTTGTTTTAAATTTAAAGGCTGAACGTCTGCTGGTTAAAAAAAATAAATCGGTATAATTATTTTGATCATTACTGCTTCCCATTTTCCATCCCTTAATGTTCGTATTTCGTAAAACTCAGTCTTATCTATTGACTAAGGATTAACATATTTCCATCTACATACGAGGCGCATCCAGAAAGTAAGTTTCCCTATTTAAAAAAAAGGGACACACACTTTCAGGAAAACATTTATTGGCAACAGGTACAGCAATGTTTCAGCTATTTTTCAACATAGCCACCATCAGAATTGAGACACTTGTATCGTGGGATCAACTTTTGTATCCCTCTGTCATAGAACTCTGCCGCCTGTGAATGGAACCAGCGTGTGACAGACGTCTTCAGCTCTTCGTCGTTGACAAAACACTGACCGGAGGACAGGAATTTCTTGAGGTGCAAGAAAACGTGAAAATCGCTGGGAGCAAGATCAGGACTGTAGGGTGGATGATCAAACAACTCCCAGCCAAATTCCGTAAAAACAGCTGCTGTGCGCCGAGCCGTATGTGGACGAGCATTGTCATGGAGGAGCACTACACCTGCAGTAAGCATTCCACGCCTCTTGTTTTGAATGGCACGTAGCAATTTTCGCAGTGTTTCACAGTAACGGTCAGCATTCACCGTTTCACCTCTTGGAAGGAAGTCAATGAGCAAAATGCCCTTTGTGTCCCAGAACACCGTGCACATCACTTTCCGTACCGACAGCGTCTGTTTGAATTTCGTCCTGACCGGAGATCCACTATGCCGCCAATGCATTGACTGCTGCTTGGTTTCCGGGGTGAAGTGCGAAATCCAAGTCTAATCGCCCGTAACGATCCTGTCGAGAAACTCGTCGCCGTCATCGTGATACCGTTGCAGAAATGTCAGCGCTGCTCCTAAATGTTGCATTTTGTGTTCGGGTGTCAGGTTTTTCGGCACCCACCTGGCACACACTTTTTTGAACAGCAGGTGCTTAGTGACAATCTCATGCAACAAGGATCGCGATATCTGCGGAAAATGGCTACTCAGCTCCGTAATCGTGAAGCAACGGTTCTCCATGATGCACTGCCGCAGCAGCTCAACACGATCATCATTGATGAGGGACGATCGCCCACTGCGCTCTTCATCATGGACACTTTGACGACCTTCAGAAAACTGCCTACACCAGCGACGCACCATCTGCTTACTCATGATGTTCGGCCCATAGACCTGACAGAGCTGCCGATGAATTTCAATTGGCGCAATGCTTTGTGCATTAAAGAACTTTATCACCGACCGAACCTCGCAGGCGGCGGGAAAAGGAATAAGAGCTTCCATTTCGGACCACTGCTGCCACGCTACTGGCACCAGACGGGACCTGTCCGGCTGGCTTATGATTGATACGTCATAGATCTGTTACGCATGTGCAATTGACACGGATAATTACGTTTACTTTCAAGGGGAAAAAATCGGGAAACTTGCTTTCTGGATGCGCCTCGAATATATTTCCATATATATAACAGATTATATTTCCATTTCGTACAATATTCTGGTCACGAGACATAATCATATACTTTGTCTTTTCGGGATTTACTACCAAACCTATCTCATTATTTGCTTCAAGTAAAATTTCCGTGTTTTCCCTAATCGTTTGTGGAGTTTTTCCTAACATATTCACGTCATCTGCATAGACAAAAAGCTGATGTAACCCGTTCAATTCTTTTATCCTGAACTTTCCTAATGGCATATTCTAGAGCGAAGTTAAAAAGTAAAGGTGATAGTGCATTTCCTTGCTTTAGCCCGCAGTGAATTGGAAAAGCATCAGATAGAAACTGGCCTATACGGACTCTGCTGTAAGTTCCATTGAGACACATTTTAATTAATCGAACAAGTTTCTTGGGAATACCAAAGACACATATAGACTACTGTATTATTTGTTTAGTTTTTGGAGGTGACTGTCCATAGTGCACAAATGCTCGGGGTGCATGTTTACTCTTATGTCCTACCCATTCCACTGCGAGAGAGATAACAGCCGATCTTGCAGCGGTGAAGGGACTCGCTTTCCAGATCACAGTAAGAAAATCCATCTGCCAAAATCCCTGGCGCGACCTATACTGTCTTATCACAATATAATGATAAGGGCTACTGCGTATAGTAGACATGTCTGGTGACGTGGCCGCTAGTTAGAGATAAAGTTGGATGGTGACAGAGCAGCAGTGTTGCCAACACATACATTTATCCCCGTCAGTATATCACGTGGAAATCCAACGTCATTGGGAAATCCATCAGAATCCGTCAAAATTAAAAAAAAGTAAGACCCACTCAATGTATCTATATACAAATAAAAGCAAATATTAACGCAACTTCCTTACCAATCTTGATTAAAATAATAATAATAATAATAATAATAATAATAATAATAATAATAATAATAATAATAATAATAATAATAATAATAATAATAATAATTCATCCACATCATCTGCCTCTACTTCTGAAGTTGATGTGCTTTGTTGGTCTACGCTCCCCTCAAAATTAAACAATTACAAATGACAGCAGCTAAAAAAGTCGAAGGACGATGTAAACGGTAATTTCCGCCAGAAAATCCGTCACCCGTCAAAGCCATTCTTTTCCCGTCTGCTACATTGAAATTCCATCAATCTTGACGGAATTTCCGTACAGTTGGCAACACTACAGAGCAGTGCATTGAGATGGCATATAGGTAAGCAGACTGGCCGATAGATGGCAGCAATCCATAGTCTCAAGCATTGAGCTCTATACTATTGAGATCACTGGTCTCAACCAAGGTCGCTAGATGTCTCTGACGAACAGCTGTCTCAACCAGAGTCCGTGGTTATCCAGAGTACCGCAATCCTTCGCGCCGGCAAATCGACAAATCCGCCGTTGTTATTCCAGCGCGCGCTATGCAGTATACAGTTACAGTAGAACCTCTATTATCCGTGGTAATGAAGGGGGTGGACTGAACGGTTAATCGAAAAAGTCGGATAATCTGTACCATAAAAAAGGTTTATAAATTAAGTGCATAATACACAATTTCGTAATTTCCTTTGTGGTCTTGTGTTAACGTGCTATGTAGTGGATCAGGAGCTCATTAAAAGTTCGGTTGTCAACGACGGGTGCTTAAGGGCTAAGGATTGATGTTTGATGATTGTCTGCGGAAAGATAGGAATACGTGAAGTCTCATGTTGCAAATTTACGTACATTATACTTTTCATCCTTGTTTTTTTTTGTTTTTTTTTTTTTTTTAGTTTTTTTTTTTTAAATCGCGTACAGTTGTAACGCCAATTTTCTACTCTGAAGCACTATTAACCACAATTTCTTCTTTCCTAAACTTCTCAATTATTTGTAATTTTTTTTGATAATTAACACAATACGTTTTCTTTGACAGTTGTGAAAGACATTTGCATAGACGTTATACAATACGTCCATTCGAATAGTAGGAATAAGGACTGAATAAATTGTACACGCGTTTGTGGAAATTCTTGGGGTAATTTCTTTGGCAGCAAGTAGTGATTATTTTACAAGTAATTATGTTTGTTGCCGACAGCGAAGCATTTCTACTACATACTTTGTAGTTAGAGTAAAGGCTTGTAATAATCTTCTGTAGAAACAAAACTTAGAGTAGGCCTACTTCATATTTTTTCTGCAGCAAAAAGAAAATAGGAGCTAGAAAAAAAGTCGGATAATCCGACAATCGGTTAATAGGGTGACGGATAATCGGGGTTCTACTGTATATAGGAAAATAATGTAATGTAAGTGTGAAAAATGTAATGCTGCTGTGTTCACAACTGTTCACAGAGAACTGAAAAAGGCAAACATTTGTTTTGTGTCACAAGAAAGAAATAAGGAAAAAGGAAATAAGTAACTATAAAATAATATAAAAAGGAACGATCTTGTACTAAGCAGCATACATTGTGAGATTAATGAATGACTGTATTTTTATATTTATTTTTTCAAAATTTGGGTCCCAAAATGTTTTTCTAAAACTAATCTAGAATTTAAGTTGTTGCAGCAACGATATTTCTACACAGAACAATTTTTTTATAGTTTTATTTCGGAATGGAAGAATATTTTATGAACTAGAGGTACTTTAATAGGACAGAAACACAAGAGAGATGTGCGTTTATTTGGAAATGACGTAATCAGAAAATGACCTCTAAAGGTTAGCATACAAATTACTATTAACAGTATTGTAACTGCAACATATCGTTAAGAAAAAGTAAAGTGATGGCAGTTCAATATTCACAGTGCACAGGCGAGACTTGCAATAAGCAACTAAGCGAGTAGAAACGTGATAAGTGATAAACAGAAATCAAAGCGGTCATTATCGATGTCTGTGTTGTCAAATTCTCTTTGCTAGTGATAGGTTGACCAACCTATATTTTCTTGAATTAAAGATACTTCGTCTGCTTGAAGAACCTCCGATAAAAATACCTAACATCTGTAATGTCAGTTTTTAACATGTAACCGGACCCCGGAAAGTTGCCCCAAATGCCTGATATCTAATTCGAAACCGGACAGGTGTAAAACCTAACTACGAAGAAATTTGCACTCCATTTGAGTATAAATCTAAAAAGGCATGGATTGTGTAAAATGAGATAAACTTTCGTGCACCTAGATATTGAAAGAATAATCACGTAAAAGGGTTAAGAGAATAAAACTGAATTAAAAAAAAAAACAAACAAAAACGAGTGCTAGAAAAATATTTTTGGAAGAATAGTGATGAACTATTATGAAAATAAAAATACACATTAAACTAAGTGTGAGTACAGAAGTTAGCTATAGAAGCGAAAAGAAATTTAGAAAAGATAAAATAAATTGTATACTGATTAAGTATTCTTCCAAAGGCAGGGTAGCTAATTTGAAGCCACTCGTTAGTGAAGTGAATAAGGTAAAACGAAACATATTGGCTGAGGAATATATACTGTAATAATAAAGATTTTAAAGTCTGGTGCTGACGGAAACAAATTTAATTTAATCGTTTTGGCTATTTTACTATCACATGAGGTGCATTTCTTTCTAGATTACAGATTTTGGATGCAAACAGTAACTAGGGAACATGATTACAATTCTAATGTACGTAATAATTAGGATGAAGTGTGTATGTAGCATTAAAAATAAAATTGTACTAACAATTCCTGTTACAATACAGTAGCTCCAGAACAAAGATTTTTTAAAATTGAAACTGAAGAAAACTTCCTTATATGAGTATAATATGCCTACTAATACACTTTGTATCAAGAAAGGAACACTGTCATAACAATTCTGGCTATTGAATATTAGTTTCTAATTGTATTGATCCTTTGATATAGATAGGTTTAGTGCTGTCAAATATATGTATGTATGTATGTATGTATGTATGTATGTATGTATGTATGTATGTATGTATGTATATATATATATATATATATATATATATATATATATATATATGTATATATAAAATTATATAAATGCAACTTTTTATGTCAATTTTATATTTACATTTAAAAATTAAATATTCTGTTTCCTCTTTATGTAGCCTATTGTATGTCTTTTCAAACTAGGATTTTTCAGATTTTAGAGATATCTCTTACACTCGTACACATGTTTCTACCACAGAAGTGGAAATTTTTATAAAACTATATCTATGATTATACAGGGCTTTCATTTCAAAATTTCCCAGTCTAAATAATTATTTAAATTGAATTCAATTTAAACAAAAAACACGTCAATTTAGATATTGAGGGAGAAGTCTGAAACAAGGCTTAATTGCATTTTTGATTTCACTCTCACCCCAGCCTCCTTTACTTTGAAATTTCACATGGCACTCCTATATTTTTATACTTAAATATGAAAGGGCATTAAATTGTTTATACACCTCATTAATTTTTTTTCGCATCTTTTGTTTTCTATCGTCGCCTGGTAACCTGTATTTTTGTTATCATCAGTTGATTGTAGGATGAAATTACAGCTTATTTTGTGTAATTTTCTAAATTTAATCAATAAGGATGATTTATGTTCTCTCTTTGAGGGTATACACCATTTTAAAATAATTTAATACACAAACACACTATTATATGAAATACTCAATAAGTTTTTGTAGCTTTATTCTCTTCAGCTCTAATCAACAATAACAACAATCCAGGTTGCCAAGCGACGATAGAAAACGAAAGATGTGAAAACAAAATGTATGAGGTGTATAAACAATTGAATGCTCTTTCATATTTAAGTATAAAAATAGAGGGGCGCCATTTGAAATTTCGAAGTGGGGGAGGCTGGGGTTGGGAAGTGAAATATAAAATGCAATTAAGCCTGATTTCAGACTTCCTCCTCAAAATCTAAATTGAGGTGTTTTTTGTTTAAATTGAATTCAATTTAAATAATTAGTTATTGAAATGAAAGCCCTGTATGTAGCCTACAGTTATTCTTTAATGATGCAAATGTGGCCATTATCGTTTGAGGTCAAGTGCTATCTGCTTGTGTATTTTTTCTATATAGGCGATACATAAAATCAATGATTGATAAGTTCACTGGCCTCACTTTTGTCGCCTTTACTCTCGAACACAGAAGCTCAGTGCTAATAAATTTATACAAAATTGCCTCGTAAACTTAATAAGCAGGTATGTATTTAATTTTAACATTTTAAATGAATAAATCAAAGTGTTAATATCATATTTTTCTTTACACTTGTCTAGGTCAATGCTGTTAAAGTTTTGTGCGTAGATATGAACTACTTACGAATTAATTTTGCTGTCAGCTCTAGAAAAATATGAAAGTGAATTTTACCGAGGAATAAAACATTTAAAATGAAGTTCTTTCCACTTCAGTGTGCAAAGGTGTTACGTACACAAAGTTTGTTATTTCTTTTATATCGGCATAGACCCATGCCATATGCCATATCAATAAATATGTGAATTTTTAATATTCTAATTTATATATTTTGCATGCAATTCAGATCACTTTGTATGAAGACGAAATTACTTAAACTGATGATATGTCACACTGAAATTCACATATTTAGAAATTTTGTCACACACATCTAATTCTAAAATTCCTTACAGACAATGAAATTAATAAATATCAACCCGAAGTAAAAAAATAATGGCAACTTTTATTTCTTCATATAATATATGGTTAATTCACTTATTTTCTGGAAATCTTGTCACCTAGAGCTAGTAATAATTCGTTATTTGGGGGTATTTTACGATTTCTTGAAGGTAGAGAAATTTAGACAAGATATAGAAGTCAAATACACTGTATTTTAAAGTGTTTAATTTTATTTGGAAAAAAAATATGGACTACATTAATGTAGAAACATGTCTGAGTTACTGGGAAATGGGACAAACTTCTGCTTTAAGAAATGTAAAAATTCATTCTATACATGATTCAGTTTATATGAAAAGATGAAACACTTACTCATAATTTTCTGTCCAAGGGCAGGTTTTTCACTGCAAACTCAGCATTCTCCAATCTTCCCTCTTTTCTGCCTTCCTCTTCGTCTCCGTATAAGACCCGTGTTATCTTAATTTTGTCTATCATCTGATATCTTCTACTGCCCCGATCTTTTTTCCCGTTCACCATTCTTTCCAGTTCACCCTTTAGTAGACAGTTTCTTCTTAGCCAGTGACCCAGATAATTCCTTTTTTCCTTCTTGATCAATTTTAGCATTATTCTTTTTTCACTAACTATTTCTAGCACAGCTTCGTTTCTTACTCTGTCCACTTCACACGTTCCATTCTCCTCCATATCCATATTTCAAATGATTATAGTAATTTCTTCTTTATTTCGTCGTAATGTCCATGTTTCTGCCTCATATAATGTCACACTCCATATAAAGCACTTCACTAGTTTCTTAATTTTTTTTCCGAGGGTCCGCAGATAATATTACTTTTCTGATTAAAAGCTTTCATTACCATTGCTATCCTCCTTTTGACTTTCTAGCAGCAGCTCAATTCACTACTTACAGTGCACGCCAAGTATTTTAAGCTGTCCACTTGTTCCATTGCATTATTTCCAATTCACAAGTTTAACTTCTTTATTTTTCTTCCGACAACCATGGTCGTCGTTTTGTTTGCATTTATCTTCATCCCATACCGCTCACAGCTGTCATTTAGTTCCAGTAGCATATCCCTTAGTATCGTCTCCTTTTCTGCTAACAACGCCATATCTTCAGCAAATTTTACGCATTTTTTCTTCTTCCTCCTACTATCACTCCTCCCATATCCTGAAAACAGTTCTTTACTAAATAATATAACACCAGTATATTTTAAATATAATTGTATTTTGTTAATAATATGTTAAAAATAAGTAGATCAAAGGATTCAACATATTTATTTTAATTATTATAGTGTTTATATTTAAACTAAGACTACTTAGCCAGTAGTGCGAGGTTTTAGGGTATACTTGCACCATGACATATACTGTACAAAGACATAATGCTTCGCAGCTATATGTCTACTCTGTCTTCAGTGAGGTAGGGGAAGAGAAATTGGAAGTCTTTCTATTCGATCCAGTACCAAGTAAGCTTACTACCATTCTCTAGAAAGGATGTAACAGGTAGGTTTCCCCTTTCTCTACCTTCCCTGAAGATGAAGTCTACATGTAGCTACGAAACGTTGGATGTCTCTATATACAGGACACGGTGCAAGAAACTTAAAACCTCAGGCCACGTTTATTATCGTGAAAAACTCAAATCATATTTAGCCAGTATTTGAAGTAACTACGAGTATTTTACGAGTATAATTCAAATTATAAATAAAAGTCTACTAACAAAGAAATTAGACTAATTTATTCACTAGTGTACCCATAATTGAAATGGGAGTTCATCAGTTGAGCGCAAGAGAAAATTTTATCTGAACTGAATGCTTCATTTGAGCGCGGCGGTCAGTTTAACACGAGCCACAGCAATTTCCCTTCCTATTTTGTAGAAACGTAGGACTCTCTGTACATTGACAGTTATGGTTAAAAATGCTGCTCTTAAAAATGCTCGTACCGATAAATTGGTACTTGTCAGAATTTAAAATGCTCGTACCGATAACTTGGCACTTGTCAGAGTCTAAAATACTTGTTCCAGTGCAGTAATGGACGGTTTAATATCTAGGTCACTGTCTTGGATAATAGTAAGCCAGTCTCTGTAAGAAACCAATTCTAGTAATATTTCCGCGTCTATATCTACAAAGTAATTCTTCTATATACTGTTTCCTCCTTTCATCTACAGGATTAGCTCTAATGATATTCCCGTTGTCATTCATTTTAAGTATTATGTGCTAGTTTGTGTCTCAATAATGACTTGAAGAAATAAATACATGAGGATGCGCACTATTAAAATTCAGAGAGAACACTTTGTGGAATGCCTCACAAGCATTATTAGTTCTGTCTGATGTAACATTGTCGGAAGTCCATATTTCAGGGGGAAATAACGAATCCGGTTCTATGAAATTTGATACTAAATAATCAGCAAAGTCTGTGATACTTTCATTAACAGGTTAGTTGCTAACTAAATCTTAAAAAAATGCATCTCCGACTTCATTTGGAGGAAGAAATGAAAGACCGAATACTCAGTGCAACCATTTACCGTTGTCAGTATTGTTATCTTTATACTCATTAGAAAGCCCCAAGGACTGAATTTTTCTCCACCAAGCCTGACTTAAATGAAATCTGCAATCTATTATTTGCCATATATTACTTACAGCTTTATGAATAGCTATTTCGAAGTCAGCGACAATAAATTAAGGTTGAAATATGTAGTTCAAAGTGCCACAAATATTTATTAACCCACGAAATTAATTCTCGTAGGTAACATCGTTTGTTTGGTAGAAGACAGAATACTGATGGTATATACTGATTGTTTCTATGTACGCGAATTGTAAGGAATTGATAAAAGAATTTACAACAAAAATCAAAAGTACCACCAACGAAAATCTTATCATGCTCGCAAAGAAATCGCAGATTTGTCTGAGTCGCAAAGCATACTAATATTTAATGAACTGTTGTTAATAAGAAGCAAGTTCTCATTTCTGTTACTGAAAACTGTCGTTTGTTCTAACGCTGTGTGAACTTCACTAATAGTCCTTGGTAATGGGGGAAAAAATCTATCTTTTGGTTCTATACAAATTTTGTCGAATTCTGGCAACGTCTCGGCTTGTTATATCAATCTCTGAGCTCGAAACTTCCCTTCTTATAAGTTTCAACGGCCTTTCTGATAAATTATTTGATGCTTTTCTCTTAACACTATTAGAGACGATTTCTCCATTTAAATTTGCACTAACCTCATGATTATGATCTACTTCATTACTGAAGGTTAATTGTGTTTCTTGTTCATTAACATAAAATTCTTGATTTACATGTCCTTACAGTGCATCTCCATGCCACTCCTCGTTGTGTGTGTCGATCTTTGGGAAATTTATATCCCCTTAATAATACACCGTGTCCAGCTGAGAGGTTTTATAACATAACTTTTTATACAACTTGATGTAAAAACTCTCAGAGTTTCGGAGAATGGTCAGTGCAACTCGATGTGTGCGCCTCGAGCTACCCTGAAGACATCCAAAAGGTACTCAACCTTCTGCCAAGTGTTCCATATCATTTGTGGAGTGATTAGCGCAGCTGCATTTATAATGCGTTGTCTCAGTTTTTCCAAAGTGTCAACTGTACCACATTGGTACACAACACTCGTCATAAAACTCCAGAAAAGGTCAATGGGCGTCGAGACAGGTGACCTAGGTGGCCAGGTAAGGGTTCTCCTTTTCCGATCGACCTTTGTGAAAGTTTGCATTCAAGAAGCCAAGCACTGCCCCATGTTGCTGAGAAACAGATTCTGGGGGGGAGTTGATCAACAACATGTCCAGATACATATTCCCTTTGACTGTCGCCTCGATGAAGAAGAATGGTCCAATGACGGAATGTCCTACTGAATGGCGCCAGGCTTGTTTCTACGATAAACGTTAGTGCGCATGCGCTTGGACATGCAGCTGTTTTTAAACCATTGGCACATAAACTTGGACAGTTTCTGAATCTTGTCAGATGTAAATCAAAACAATATCGTCATCTGTTTTAAATGGTGAGCATTTATTTCTCGATCCCTCTAAGCGGGACACGGTGTATTAAGTCATGCCCCTTCTCGCTTACTATATGTTGTAGTACACCGTCAGAATCCATTACTGCACTTTTCAAATTACATATAAGTAGTGGTAACCGTTAAAAGAAAACTGATCACCGCGCTCAACTGATGCATTTTTAATCCTTTTGTGCTCAATTGATGTACATCTCAATCCAAATTAAATTTGATGGCAGGTATTTCAACGATGAGTAGGCCTACAGACTTATCTACGATTCTGACACCTGAATTGATGAAACGTTTTCATGAAGATGGGGCGGTAGTGCTGAGAGGTGTGTTTTCCACTTATTGGGTGGAGTTAGTGCGACGAGGCATTCAACGGAACCTTGAAAAACCTAGCAAATATGCAGAATGGCTTAAGGTAAGTAAGCTCAACTATGTAAATACAACAATAAAAATATAACTTTTCTAAGCCGTCTTACAGAAAGTGAAATATAATACCGTAGAATAAGTTATAATATAAATAAAATGTTGGTATAGGCTACAGTGTTTGCTTGGCACATTTTACATTCAGTTACATTAAAATGGATGCAAGATATTTACAGTACTGGCACACGTTACCTCTCATGTGTAAAACTACATCTATTACATATTATTATCTGATTTATATGTCTGAAAATAGATATATGATCTGATACAAAGTTCTATCACTCTAGTAACAACTACTACTAATAGTATAAATACTACTACACCATAAATAAATATCATATCGGCATATTTCTCAGATGTAAATTTATACGGCATCTTGAGACAAATAACAAGTTGCTAACTCCACGATGTGGGACCGTCAACTAAACATGCGACAAATGACTCTCGATGCATTGCAAAGTAAACGCATGCGCTGACATTTGAGAGCTCTATTTACACCAGCACGTTTAGAAAATCAATGATTATTCATGAATTATGTGAGTTAGAAAATAACTTTATTAGAAAATATGTTCGACACCACTTCAAGAAAATGCTCCATTAGCGGCGATAAAACTTCGTGAATCAATCTGTATAGTACTATATACCGGTAACCGGGGGCAAAAAATTGAAAAACTTTGAAGACCTAAATTCACTTCATTATTTTCTGAGTTTGGTATCATTTCCCATATTGAATTTACATTTTCCGAAATTGAGGTTGTCTTTCCGAAATTAATGTTATGTTTTTGAATATGAATGAACCATTTTCAACACTGAGGTTAGCTTTTTCGAAATTGAAGTTAGTTTTTCCGAAATAAAGGTTGAAAAATATAGTAGCAGCAGCAGCAGTAGCCTAATGCTTGAGCTCTTGACTTAAAGTCATTAGTCTTATATTAAATAGTTAATCTAATAATAACACATATATTAATAAAATATTATGATTTTAATACGAAGCAATTAAAGGAATTAATTTTGAAATATGTCATCCATTTGCTACCCACACAAATATAAACAACAATATATTTTATTGCTAAAAACTCAACACAGCATTCGGGTACAGTAATATATAGTTCTCTATTGAAATTCCTTTCCTTATAACTACTGAAAGTCACCGACGTAGCTCAGTCGGCTGAGGCGTTTGTCTGCCGATCCAGAGTTACGCTCGGACTTGGGTTCGATTCCTGCTTGGACTAACTACCTGGATGGGTTTTTTTCGAGTTTTTCCCCAATCTAAGACGAATATAAAGTAATCTATGGCGAATCATCGGCCTTATCTCGTCAAATACCATCTCGCTATCACCAATCCCATTGACGCTAACTAACATAGTAGTTGACACAGCGATGTTAAATAACCAACTGAAACAGTTAAATTGAAAAAACTGAGTGTTTAGCTCGGTTCCTGGTTCGAATATGCTTGCGTGGACGGCGTAGACTGCGTTATTTTCGACACAAACTCCAGCGTACTTTTATTATATAACCTTGGTTAATAATAGCATGCACACAAACAATATTTTTATTTCATAATGAGTACTAACCTGTGTTATAAGAGTTGTTCGAAGTGGTGTCATCTGTATTCACACGTTTCCGACAACTTTCGAATAAACTGTTATTCACATCCAAAAAGTTGTATTTTCGTAATGCTTATAATTTCTCTTCCTACATCGTCTCTAAGTTTGTCTATAGCTGGAACGACAATAGGCGCGCATAAGAGCAAGTTGCACATAGGTGTCAGTAGTAGTCCGTCACTCGCTCGTACGCGCTTCACTGATGCCAAGCGCACCTGACGAGAGAAAGACTACTAAGCAAGGGTGTATATACAAAGGAGGAAAGCGTAAATCTTCAAGACGTTTTAACCCCGATTGGGGGGGGGGGAGGTGACATTCCTTTTAGTGATGCAAAATGGGAAAATTCCCAATGTATAATATGCAAGAGGCACGTTATGTGAAGAAAACATAATTTAAAACAACACTAGATAAATTTGCAGCCTATGTACTGTCCATGTTCTGTAGTACAAATATGCTTGTGAAAAGTTCTTCTCTACAATGAAGAGTATGAAGCCAAGACTGAGAGCAAATATAAAGGATTCAAAACTAAAAGCTGTTTTGCGGCTTGCAGCATTAAAACATCTTAATCCGGATATTGCGAAACTAAATTAAGAAACAAAGAAAGCCCATTCCTTCAGAAGTAAGTTCTGAAGATACACAGGCCTTGTTATACTGTTCGAAGATTAAAAAAAAAAAGTTTTTTTTAATAGAGTACTGTACTTACGTTTGAAGTGTGTATGAAATTAGAAGTCAGTATGACACCTGCCAAGATCAAAACGAACAGAACAATTTTCACGAATTGCTTTAATTAAACAAACGTGCTATTTTTAGTCCTATTGTTTTAGTACATTTTGACTTGAGCAATGTGCAAGCCATATTAAATAATTATCTATTTACTGTTACCGAATACGAATTATTGGTCTTATTATATTATGCTGGCAAAAAAGTGTAAGTTTTTGTAGTTTCTTAATTTAGTTTGCCAGAAGGATTCAATTAATTTTCATTAGATAACATGATTTATGTAGGCCTACTTATATTTTTCGAAACAATATATAATTATGTTTTTAAGAATCAATTCCTTCTACACCTACAGATTGATTTATTTCTTCTACTAAGATACTTACTGCAAATAAATCAGATGGGACACAATTTGTTTATTTATTGAGATTCTTTCAATAATAAAGTTATTCCTGAACCCTGACGCATATGGCACACTCCCACAACTGTTCAACTCTTGCTCAGTACACTCATCGTCCTCGGTACGAGATACGTTAGCAGTCCTTACGGATAGCACGCTTCGCGAGATCGCTCGTGTACGCAAGAGTCTTTGCCGCTCCTGTCTATAGTGTAGGAGCTATTCATAATTATATACTGTTTTTTTAAGGGGTTATCGCGTGTGGATGTACTCTCACTTTGTACAATTCCCATAACACAATTAGGCCTAGTACTCTTTACTAAATAAAGGAATAATTGTGTGCATTCTTTAATTTAATCAAAGTTATATGAGTAAAAATATGCGGAACGTTACGGATCGATAATGATGTAGTGTACACTGGTCATGCAAGCATGTATGATGCGCATGTTCCTGTTTGGAAGCCGAGATGAACGAGATGTATAATGCATAAACAACCGAGTACGGATTTCACTCCATAAATGACAATAATAATAATAGTAATAATAATAATAGTAATAATAATAATAATAATAATAATTATTATTATTATTATTATTATTATTATTATTATTATTATTATTATGCAGTTAATAATGAAATACTACGTACATAGACAAATTTAAGATTTTCTTCATAATTTTAAAACATTTTTATTTGCGAAGCATACATTATTTCATTACATTAAACAATTTTCAGACTGGTGAAAAAAGTGGAGTATATTTCAACGATTATTGTAACTGGAAGGAAATTCCAGAATTCCGGGAATATGTTCAAAATTCTCCAGCAGCAGAAGTGGCGGGAACTCTTCTACGTTCTGAGGTATGTTTATTTAGAATTTGATGCAATTTAAACTGTACTGATTAATTAAAGTTAAAATTGAAAAGTATGAATAATTGTGATTTTTATTATGCGATTAAGTTTCATTGAAGAAATTCACCGAAAACTCAACTCACTCTGCTAAGATTTTAATGGTTGATATCGGCCTTATCTTCACATCTGGAAGATAAGTATGTCATACAATTCTCGCTCCACAAAGTTTGCTTTTAACAATAATTAGAAGAAAATCAAATACTGTATTTCTGTCATGTTTTTCAGGGCCGGCACAAGGGTTGGCTACGGCACAAGGCTTTATATTGTGACCGGATTTGGTTTTCATTACATAAAAATAGCGAACAATTAAACTGACTCCACAAGCGGAAGATTGAAGATTTTAGTGCGAGTACCAGTATTAGATGGTAGGCCTATCACTTGAGCACAGCAACACACCTTTGTCTGACTTGAGTTATTGTTTCAGTGGGTGAAGTTTTACCATGAACACGTCCTAAACAAGGAGCCGGGGACTGAGAAACCAACACCGTGGCACCATGATCAGTCCTACTACCCTATTAATGGCGATAAGGTAAATGACGGTCGTTCAGTTCATTTGCATAAGTTACACCATACTTCAGAAATTTTCACAGTAGTCTAGTATTTTACAGTTTCACTATGGGCTTTCAGAGTATTAAGTATTGTGGTACTACAAGAAGCTTGCTTACTTACTTACAAATGGCTTTTAAGGAACTCGCAGGTTCATTGCCGCCCTCACATAAGCCCGCCATCGGTCCCTATTCTGTGGAAGATTAATCCAGTCTCTATCATCATATCCCATCTTCCTCAAGTACATTTTAATATTATCTTCCCATCTACGTCTCGGCCTCCCCAAAGGTCCTTTTCCACACTCTATACGCATTTCTAGATTCGCCCATACGTGCTACATGCCCTGCCCATCTCAAACGTCTGGATTTAATGTTCCTAATTATGTCAGGTGAAGAATACAATGAGTGCAGTTCTGGACTGTGTAACTTTCTCCATTCTCCTGTAACTTCATCCCTCTTAGCCCCAAATATTTTCCTAAGAACCTTATTCTCAAACAACCTTAATCTCTGTTCCTCTCTGAAAGTGAGAGTGTAAGTTTCACAACCGGTAATATAACTGTTTTATAAATTCTAACTTTGAGATTTTTTGACAGCAGACTAGATGACAAAAGCTTCTCAACCGAATAGTAGCAGGCATTTCCCATATTTATTCAGCGTTTAATTTCCTCTTGAGTGTTTTTATATTTTTTACTGTTGTTCCAAGATATTTGAATTTTTCTACCTCTTCGAAGGATAAATCTCCAAATTTTATATTTCCATTCCGTACAATATTCTGAGGACTATTTATTCATGGACAGAGGTGATTTTAAAACTTGTGAGGTCTTACTCGAACGTCATACATAAAGTTCTTAAAAAAATAAAAATAATTCTAAACTAATTAATTGCTGGAGTATCAGTAGGATTCAGCCACATCTGTCGGCAGAAAACTCGTTTTTGATAGCAGCGGGTTTGAGTTCATATGTCGGCGATATCGGATTCCTACTTGTGGTGGACAAAGCCAAGGTTGCAAGGAATCTTCTCGGCGTTATCATATATTTCCCTAGTTATTCCATCAACAGTCTCCACAATTCTCTTTTCACTATCATCTCTGTCTGAAAAAATAAGGAATCACCTGTATTTATGTGACATCGAATCGGCTGTCCGTCACAGTGTGTGTTCCTCGCGGTTTGCCCAATGATTGGTAGACAACAGTGGTGATGGATTCTAGATCTATATTAGAGGTACCAAAGCTCTCCAGTTCCTTCCTTCTGCCTGACGGGGATATGAAGACCCATAAAGATCTATGAGGCATCTTAAGAGAGGTATGATATACAGTTTTGGTGGCTGGAGGGGAATGTGTAGTGTGATGAATGGTGAGGTCAGCTTATCCGGGCAGCAAAATCAGCACGAAACTCATTCTATCACTGGTGCACAAAAGTATATTTGGGCTGAAGTGGTTAGGGATACTCCAAGTTCAGCCTGACAAGTATTACTCGACCAAGGCGAGTGGAGCCGCGGGAGTAATGTGAACTATCGCGATGCGGTATTACGAACGCAGGAGCAATAGCGCCACGGCTCCGGGCTACAAGACTCCACTGGCCTTGGTCGAGTAATACCTCTATACTGCTATGCCTCTATTATCAGGATTTGGGGTCAAATAACGATAAAGAACACCACACAATGCAGTCGCAAGCAGATGAAAATGTTGGCGAGATTACACTCGACGAATTATTAATCGAATTAGATTGGTGTAAAAATAGAAGCACCATATTCTTAACCTCGTAACGTACGGTCCTTTTCCTCACATGTTTGTGTACTCTGTTTTGTATATAGGCTACACTCGCAAGTTGGTTATGTTCTTGTTCGAGAAAGGAGATGGTAATTGTTCCTGTTATTATTCGGTTGAGAAGCTTTTGTCATCTAGTCTGCTGTCAAAAAATCTGAAAGTTTGAATTTATAAAACGGTTATATTACCGGTTGTCCTGTACGGTTGTGAAACTTGGACTCTCACGCTGAGAGAGAAACAGAGATTAAGGGTATTTGAGAATAAGGTTCTTAGGAAAATATTTGGGGCTAAAAGGAATGAAGTTACAGGAGAAATGAGGAAGTTGCACAACGCAGAACTGCACGCATTGTATTCTTCACTTGACATAATTAGGAATATTAAATCCAGACGTCTAAGATGGGCAGGGCATGTAGCACGTATAGGAGAATTCAGAAATGCATATAGAATGTTAGTTGGGAGACCGGAGGGAAAAAGATCTTTGGGAGACCGAGACGTAGATGGGAGGATAATATTAAAATGGATTTGAGGGATTGGGATATGATGATAGAGACTGGATTAATGTTGCACAGGATAGGGATCGATGGCGGGCTTATGTGAGGGCGGCAATGAACCTGCGGGTTCCTTAAAATCCATTTATAAATAAGTAAGTAAGCTGTATGTATACCTAGGTTTAATGATACCTATTATAAAATATAGACTTCTGTATTTAAAAAACGTCTCTAATAATACCTGTATGGAAATACAAAATGTTTTCTATGAATGCAGATCTTTGACAGATTGAATCTTTGCCATGAATGGAGAGACTGAAAATTTAGACTATGAACATTAACAGGAAAAATTGGAGCAGGAGTCCGACAGAGTTATAGTGTAAAAGTATTCATTCACAGTGAAACTTAAATTGCATGCGATATCGAGTTGCGCGAGAAATTTGATTTGCACATGTAAACAACTGTGCGACTTGAAAAATTGTATATACTCATATGCTACTTTCATCCTGCGCCAAGTTTTTAAGTTGCATGTAATTTAAAAAAAGTACAACGTGTACACAGCAATAAGGACCGAGTTATACCATCTGAAAGTGGCTTGAAAAGATTAAAAGTTTATACGATTTTTGTAGCCCAACTTCATCACCTCAATGCTCTTGGATACTACATGTCATGTATTTGGTGAATGTAAGGAGTCTGTTAGACTATTGTGGTGGTTTCATTTTCAACAATACTTATTATATCTCGTATGATGTTTTCAGTAATTGCAAACAACTTAATTTCATAGGTTAAAAATATGGTCGGAAAAGCACAATGGACACGACGTATCAAAAGACGCCGTTTTTTTTTTTTTTATAGAATTGCAAAAATAAAGTTGAGTCAGCGAACTACAGTAATGAACAAGAAAGCTATTAAAACTGTATTTTATATTAATAAGCCACCAGAAGATATTAAACAAAAATGAAGTACACAAAATCATGAAGTTGCACAGAAGAAAAATGTAAAACTAAATGGAAATCCTTCGAGGTCTAAAATGTATAAATATAAATAGTTTCAAACATCTCGGGTGTTACGTGAAATAGTGCACTTTGGTATAGTAAACAGATGCGTCAGTGACTGTCTTCGCTTAAGGGACAATTCAGGTTAGTTACATTAATAAAAACATACAAATATTTGTTATACAGGGTGATTCAGACCACCCGTAACAGTAATTTGTTTCGGAAACCAGTGCATTAAAACTTGAGACAAAAATATTTATAACTAAAGCACATGTGAACTTTCACTTGAGCTTGATTTCATCAATCAGTCCTAACAGGAAGTAGGGTCAGTGGCGTATTACTTCAAAATTTCAAACGGGAGTCGGGGTCAAATAGGGTACCATTTGATAGAGCTCTTCACAACAAACAACTTTTATAGGAAACGTTTTTATCAATTCGTACTCTTTCAATGAGAAAACGTACGAAAAGACAATGCCAACAATATTGAGAAATGTTACAAGACGAAAATGTAAACAAGACAATTAACGTTGACAGATGTTACTGAAAGACTGGACAGTTCCATTAATTTTTACAAATGTTCAAACTGTCTGCCGTTCTGAGCAGCACACACCCGTACTCTTCTTCTAACATTGTCAGTGACTCCTAACACTTCGGCGTGGTCAAGTGACTGGAAGGTCTCGGATTCGCTGTTTCATCTCTTGTTGTGAGACGATCTTGATATACAATGTTTTTTAACCGTCCGCAAAGATAGAAATCCAAAGGATTCAAGTCAGGAGGTCGTACTGGTCATGTCACAGGACCGCATCTGTTTGTAGTACGTAGAAGGTATTTGTAATCATTCTTAACTTTTAAGTACTTATTTTATTAGTCACAAAAGTAATTGCAAAACTAGAAAAATGTACATATGTAGGTACAGAGAAAACAAAACACTTCCTTTTTATTGTAAATTGTTAGGCAAGGCTACCTGAGCTTATTACCTGGCTAAGTGCAGTGTCAGAGCCATCTTCAGTTACTGAAGAAGGCTCTGGCAGTGTACATGTAGACCTGGCCGTAGATGCTGCATTATGGCGACTAAAGGAAACATTGCTGAGCGAGCGAAGGGGAAGATGTAGTTTACTTGTATTCACCACTCGACGGTGCTGCCGGCCACCAGGTCTACACTCAACCAAATAATTGTGCGTGTTTACTATGTCAACATTAAATGTACTTCTCTAGTTTACATTTTCTTCTCGTAACATTTTTCAGTATTAATGTCACCTTTTCGTACGTTTCCTCATTGAAAGAGTAGGAATTTATAAAAACGTTTCCTATGAAAGTTTTTTTTTTTTTTTTTGAAGAGCTCCATCAAATGTACCCTATTTGACACCGACTCCCATTTGAAATTTTAAAGAATACGCCACTGACCCTACTTCCTGTTAAGGCTCAAGTTAGAGCTCACATTTGCTTTTGTTACAAATATTTTTGTCTCGAAAATTTTAATGCACAAGTTTCCGAAATAAATTACCGATGGTCTGAATCACTCTGTATATTCCATTGCTGCATATCGACTTAAGCATCTTAATTGTTAAAAATCTTAATGTTGCTACAAGACGTTCAGTTTCTTTCTTTTATATTAACAACGTTAATTATCCCAACAGATAATCGAAATTGTTCTCCGAGATTCCTATAAATTATTACATAATTCTTGGTCTTCCCCATACAACTTGTGGAGCTTTCGTAGCAGACATTCAACAGCTGACCAAGAACTACGAAAGATGAAGTTGCATGTAACGAAGTTGCACCACCATGAATGACGTGTTGTGTTCAAACTTTAATGCAACTTTTTTTTGTAGTCGTGTCATTTTTAAAGTTGTGCAACTCGAATTCCGTGCAATTATTGACTTATGTGTAAACATGATGTGCGACTTTTGTAGCGCAATTTTAAACAAATGCATAGGAGAGTGAATTAAAAGACTGTATACGAGAAGAAATCGAGTTTATCAATAATGTGGAACTTTTAGAGTGTTGTTCATTCGTTTATCAGAAGATGTCAGTTGTATGTGGCGGCAAATCGGAGCCATTTTCAGAAATGACTGTAAGTATGGCAAGTTCAAATTATTGAACATTTATTGTTAGTACCGTTATGCATTGTAGAAGTGCCGAAGAAATGGTTACGCGCTCGGCGGAAACAACGCAGGGCGTGCCGGTCCGTCGGTCGCTGTTTTCTGGGACCATTGATAATAATGGCTCTGTGCATTAAGATTGGAACTAATTTTTTTACTAGCTTATTGGCATTTCTTCATACATACATATATCGTATGTCATAAATACAAGAACTAATATCACAAAACTCTGAGAAGAGAAATTAAAAAAGAATACTTTTAGTTGCGGGTAAGCTTCATTATATTACTGTTATCATTTCAGGTATGCTCAATATGGATGCCTGTAGATCCAGTTTCATTAAACAACACACTACGTTTGGTTTGTGGTTCTCATCGTTGGGGGTGGTTTATTCCCAGGAAATTTGCAACAGAAAATGACTACATTTCCAGTAGTGCTGATGATTTACACGAGTATAAGAGTATTCCAGTGTACGACATAGACTCTGGAAAATACCGCATTCTGGAGTGGGCCGTGCAGGTAAAAAGTATTTTTATACAAATATTAGGTTTTAACTTTCACTTTTGAGATAAGATGCATTGAAGTTTATAACGAATTAACTGTATAATAATAATAATAATAATAATAATAATAATAATAATAATAATAATAATAATAATAATAATAATTATTATTATTATTATTATTATTATTATTGCGATTAGGTTGCCTCATTAAGTAATAGCGTTCCTTATATTTTGTTTTCAATTAAAGGCAATAAATAATACAATGATCGGCAGGATCAGTGCTCTGTGACGTTAGTTCTCAGTGCAATCGTGCTCTCTTAAGAATGTCGGCATCCAGAAATCCGGGTGGCGAAGAGTAACTGATAAGGTGATAAGTTTCAATTAAACTCTACAGTTATTTCCTATACATTTAATTCCATGCATACGATACGTATATTGATTCCCGATAGTACTGGCAACATGGAAAATTAAGATAAATATTTTAATTCTTAAAAATTACTACATATTGACGGTAGAATTGCTATAAATACAAAGTGAAATTACTATAGCAACTGCAAAATAAAGAAACACTTAACAGCTTGTCTTTGATTTGTTGTATTACATCTGGCGATCATCTCGCTCACATTTCTCATTTTATTAGCATTACGTTCTGAACAAAGTGAGGGTGAAATCGTCTCGGTTCGGGCCCCACGTTGGAGACCATTTGAGGGTGGATGCGTCTCGGTTGTGGTCCTCAATCGATGATGATGTACGGCTGATGCCCCTCACTCGCACCGGCCGGCAGGTCCACGGAAGTCAGCACTCGTCCTTCGAGAAGCGCGAATAGGGTAGGCAAATTTATTATTGTTTTAAGTAGTGGGCGCCAGCCCACCCTATTTCGACGCTCGGTGTAGCATGAGATCCATTCAGGGTAGCCGAGGTACAGTTGTGGTGTAGGATGATGTCGGGAATAATACCAAGCCGGCTACTTAGAAAAAAAAGGCAGTGTTGATTTCGAAACTATAAGTTTATTGTCGTATTCAATTGGTAAACCCTTGAGTATGTATTTCCGGCTGAACTTGTAATTTAATAGTCGGTCGCACTTCTGTATCAACTCTATGGCAGCGCTGAATATACTCTATTCCATACTATAAACGCTATCCTCGGTTCAATACTCTACAATCGAGGCTCCTATTCGGTCACTCCGCTTTCTCTCTATCCGAACGGCTACTGATGGTAATGTTGACGAGTAGCCTCGTCGATGAAAAAGTTCTGTCTATCGAGTCTTCGCCGGAAGAAAGACTAGTAAGTAGGACCGTCGACACCAAAAAGCTCCTCTCCGCGCCTTGTCACCCTTATTTATTAAAACCTATCCTACGCTAAAACTAACTATCCTATTGGCTAACAACTACGTCATTTAACCGACCTAAAATCTATTCTCTATTGGTCCAAAGTGACCTCATAAGCTGAACCGAGATCTCTTCTCATTGGTCGTGAAATACGTCATCTGTAAATTTAGACTTGGACTTCCCACAACATCAAATTAGTTAGTAGATTTTTCGAGAATATCCGTTCTTTTGGAAAACCCCGAGCTTTGCAATTGCTTTCCCACGAGTCTTGTCCAGCTTCCGGATTCTACGCTTGAATGACTCTCTCTATAAAAAAAACCCCGCACAAGGTGGCCGTAAATCTGTCCGATTCTGATAAGTGACTCAGTGAGACGAAACACCTACGTGGGAAACTAATTCTAACAAAGTCGCTAGAACATCCCCGCGAATACATGTAACTAAAATACGGTGATATCAACCTCGCTATTAAATCTGTCTCTCCGTCTCCTAATTACTGCTTCAAATGTTACTTTAAATTTATTTTTTTAATGCTGGAGTACCTTACAACAAATTAAACGTTTTGTTATTACCCCATACTCCATAAATAAAAATAAATGTTCCCACACTGATAACAACGTTTTTGTGGTATGGTCTTCCACTTTACTTTCTCTGCCAAATCGTTTACACTCTCTTCAAAATAATTGTAGACAAATTACCACGTACAAATGAAATCAGAACTTAACCATTCTCCCTTACTACCCGTTATACAACTGTACTAGTTGCCACTGCGCGATTGCTCTGCTCTTCTAGACTGCCCTTGCTCCGACGTCACAAATGCACAACCTGTCGACCAGTGCAATAATTGACATCATATCTAATGTCAGGATATGGTTATCATGACAATGTTCATTTTGTCAATTTTTATTTTAATGAAGAATTAATTAAATCGCTGACATACAGTGTGACAAAAGTTATTATTTATACACTAGTACACACTATCTATTACCTAATACCTACAGTATAAAACAGTGTTGTTTGTACAGTCCTATTTTTCAAATAAAACGCTAATTTATCTTATGAAAATATATATTTTAATTTATTTTCATATGAGAGAACTATTACACATGGATATTTGGAATATATTAAAGTCCAAAAATAAAATATAATTTCTGACTACATTAAACAAAACAAAATAAACAAAACATGTCCAGTAACAGTGTTGTTTGTACACTTTGGTTACTTACGATTATATTTTTGAAAAACAATATCTTGTAGCATAACCTTTCGACTTTATTACTGCTTGGCATCTCCTTCTAATACATTTTACCGAATTTTTACACTGTTCTGGTTTGATTTTAGCCAATTTTCCTCTCACTACACGTTTGAAATCCTCTATGGTTTTACACTTCAGCTTTCTCACACTCATTTTCAAAGTTTCCAACAAATGTTCGATGGGATGTAAGTCTGGTGATTGAGGAGGTGTTCGCAGTTGTTGAGATATGTTCCATATGAACCAATCCTTATTGATTTGAGCAGTATGTTTAGTGTCATTGTCTTGTTGGAACATATACACAGGTGACATCCCGATTTTTTGTGCACTGTGCCTAACATTTGATCATAACGAATTCGTCATGATTTGACCTTAAAAATGTTATTGTACACATACTTATTCATAATCTGATCTTTGAACTCAATATTCCCCACACCATTTACAGACATATGTACATCCCCACAATAGTATGCATCCACCCCCGTGTTTCACTGTAGATAATGACGTAAGGACAGAATTTTTATGTAATTACATATTATATTCCTTTCAACCTAACCGTATATAAATAACAAATCTTTGCGAATCTTGTAATTACCATTAATATATTAAAATTTGATACTACATATTTTTGCATATTTACCCCACATTACATATTATGGCTTGGTATTACATCAATCTACATATTTAGGAGTTTTATTCATTTTTACTTCTCTAAAAGGAAACAAAAAAAAAAAAAAGATTCTGCTGAGAAAGTTTACAATTTGAAATACACAGATTTAAAAAGCCTTTTTACCTACCCAAGAAAGGATATATTTCGGAACGAAACATAAACGTCCTTAGTTCCAGGAAGTAATAAGGCACTCACCCCATACCGCCCATTGTAAATATGAGTGAACAAAAGGCAACCTTTCTCATACAACTACCTTGTATTGTAAAAATCACTCAGAATGTAGCGTTGCTTTCATGCAGTGGAGTGGGACGAGGACAACATGATTTGTCTCGAACTATAATTGTTCAGCACACGTCTTAACAAGCCGTTCCCCATGCAATTTGCTACCTTACCCACCCTCTTCCTAATCCTTCCAGAGAAAACCCGTGTCAAGTCTGGCATGAGCTGCAATAAAGTAGCCGACTTTTGAAAAGAAGCTGGAGTAAAGAAACAAACTATAAAGGTGTTGAAAGATTAAAATAAATAGCTTTTCAGGTTATTGCTTGACCTCTTTGCTTTAAATTTAGTATACCTATACGGAAATGGGATTTTCCGAGCAATTATACAGTGTGGTTCTCGGCTGGAATAATCCTATCCTTCTGAATGAGACAGTAAAATGCATGTGTCCCACATCTCCTCTTATTTTCTCCTAATCCAGTAAAGCAAACAGTGCTTGTAGTTCTGTTGTCATTCATTTCACTCAGTTCTCTAATTATAGTACCTACAGTTCAAGTGAGTTTATTTACTGCTTTTAACTAACTAAAATGGCCCCTGTATCTTCAACCCTAACGACAAAAATAAAATCATGGATTACGATGGACAAAGCTTTTCCTACAGATGGAGGAATAGTAACGTGTCAAGTGTGCGGTAAAAAAATCTGGTGCTCTATGAAATCACAACTGGAGAGTGTTACTTATCTTATATCTGCCAGATATTGATATTAAATATTTTTATGATTTTACATATTTTAGTACATATTCAGCTTATTTTTCTTGCATAAATATGTACATATATCACACCTTGATATTACCTAAAAATCTGGTCCCTAGACTAATGAGTTATTTATGTCGTTATCTGTGTTGGGCTTTCTCCATATCCTGTGAATGCCATCGGAACCATCCGTCTCATCTGACCAAGCCACCCTGTACCAAATCCCTTATTCTTACCAATATGTTCTTTATCGAAGTCCAGTCTTCGAGCTTGATTTGTCTCACTAATGTCCGGGCTCTTTCGTGGCCTGCCATGGTAACCATTTTTCCACAACACACGCCGGATAGTTTGATTACTGATCTTCGTATTTGAAGACTCTTCAATCATGATTCCAATTCGTGGAACACTTATTCTTGGATTTTTGACAATTTGAATAACTATGAATCTCTGGTCACGTGCATTTAACAATTTTTGCTTGTTTATTTTTTGCCAAGTTATTCCAAGTTCTATGATTTCGAATTTTTTTTACAATGTGTTGTACTGTAGAATGTATTTTATTTTCTACTTTACCTATTTCTCTATAGGAATAACCTTTCAGAGCCAGGCGAAAAATAACTTTCTTTAAGTTGGAACTGAGCTCCTTACGACGCTCCATTGTACACAATTCTGAATGACAACTGAAAGGCAACCCTATGTGCATTGTATGCTTGTTTACTATGCATGTAAACGTAACTACCCTCTGTCTGTGGGGTAAGTGTATGAACAACAGTGTTACATGAATTTCACGGAATATGTAGTTTTAAATTTTTATGTAAATAACAATTAATTTTATTCATGTCACTGTGTTCGTGTTTAACTCGTCGAACATAATGGATTTAATTTTATTGATATATTTTGAATTTTAAGGTAATTTCAAAGGTCAGTTTAATAATACATGAGGTGTACAAACAACACTATTATATACCGTACATATTTTAACTATTCACAAATAGGTGTCTGAATTTTGAGCTAGAGTCCAATATATATACTACTATATTTTTAGTTTCTCTATACTCATTGAAAGCACATGTCTTTCGTATCTCTTGAAGTTGCTTACAGAACTGTAATTCTTCTTGAGCAATGATTTTCTGCACAGAGTATTTTAATCACATTAACAAAAGGCCCACTGCCATATTAACGGCTATAGTTTGAATTTTCAATGCTGGAAACCCGAGTTCAAATCCTGGCGAATCTTAGTGAAATTTGTAGTATATGAAGCTGTTGGCGAGGAAGATTTTCTTAGAATATTTCCGTTTTCTCTTTCGTCATCCCAGAATTTTCCACAATTCACAGTTATTCTTACAATCTGTAAGATTATCAGACGTATTTGACAGTTTCGAACACTCAGTTTCCGTATTCTATCCACCTTCATGCATTCACCTACACAATAACACAAATGCAGGGTGATTCAATCTGCGACAAACTCTGAGGGGTGATAGATCTAACAATAAGGAACTCTTTTTGTCAAACAACCTACGAGTATGTCTTTTGACGCGTCGTTTCGAAGTTACCGTTGAAAATGTTTTTTCGCGGGCGTACGTTAATGTATGCGAATGTGTACACCCCTGTTTGTTTGTTTGTTTGTTGAGATGTTTGTAAGAGACGAGAAGGGCTGTTGTTGTTTGTTCAATATCTTCTCCTTTTAGTTCAGTCTAATCATCATTTGAGAATGTATGTCTACGCGGTCTTCCACCAATGCGCCGAGGACGAAGAGACCCATCGTCTCGAAGGCGCTGATAAAGTCGAGCAAACATTGTGTGGTGAGGGTGATTTCTGTTTTGAAACCGTTGTTGGTACATGTGGAGAGCTCTTCTTCCGTTTCCGCGAGCCTCCCCATAACACATCACCATGTCGGCTAACTCGGGAAAAATGTAGACATCCATTCTCAATTGATGATTAGACTGAACTGAAAGGAAAAGGTATTGAACATTAAACGTAAACAAACAACAACAACCCTTTTCGTCTCTTACAAACATCCCAACAAACAAACAGGGGTGCACACATTCGCATATATTGACATACGCCCGCGCAATAACACTTTCAACGGTAACTTCGAAACGACGCGTCAAAAGACATAGGTTGTTTAACAAAAAGAGTTCCTTATTGTTAGATCTATTACCCCTCAGAGTTTGTTGCAGAGGTTTTAAATCACCCTGTATAATACAGTAAAACTCTAATGTCATCTAATTAACATTGCCATGGAAGATATATTTTCCAAATGAGCTGTACATGTGATGAATTTGATCTGAATTTATAACCTTGTACTCAAAACATTGACTCGATCCCAGCTAACCTGATAGAAGCATTGATAAATCGGTTGAAAGTAATTTAGTGTTTGGTGGAACTAAGATTTACGCCTTAAACTATGTAGTTCTAGTTTTTAATGCTCAACTTTATTCCGAACATCTCGAGAGAGTTCACGCAATTTTGGTTCAAAGTACTTGATACAAAGCGGTTAATAGCGTTTGAAGCCGCCAGACTGCGTTCCGTGCCTGCGCCAGGCTATACCTCATGTTACGACGGGGCAATATAGGATACTATGCGACTATCATAGCTGCTTGACAGCGACTGAAGAGCTGTTTGAAAAATAATAACATGTGTGCAATAGTGTTCAAAGTCGCATGCCACGATATTTTCCTCGCCCCTCTGTCCTGCAGCTACTTGATACAAAACATAAATTCGGATATTTTTTCATCAGATCTCGTATATTGATGCAACATGAAACAATTATGCAAAAACATACTTATAATATTTTGTACAGCACTTTGCATTAATATTTACATGCAGCCTGGAGACTGCATCGTGTTTCACATGAGGACCGTGCACGGGGCAGCTGGAAACTCCTCCATATCATACCAGAGAAGAGTGCTGGCGACCAGATGGCTTGGTAAGTGTGAACGTATTCCTCGAATCTTTTTAAATAGTCTCGGCTGGGAAAGAAGTGAAGATTCGAGTACATATGTACCAAGTATAAAACCTTTAACGTTTTAGAGAAATTACAGAAGTACAAAACCATTTGGTGTGACCATACAGGAAGCATTTTAGTTGCTTATCTACCCAGATTTTGTGAAATAACGCTATCCAGCTACGAGTCTCAATGGTCAGAAAAATAAATTTTGGAATATATATTTTTCGGTTTAGTCAATAAGTTTCTTTTACTTTAAAGCTGACTCTACGATAATTTAATATCTTCTCTTTCATCCATTAAGATAATCCTATGCAATATATTACTTGACGCTGACAATAACGCTCTTCAATTGTGGCAGTTCGTTACTTTTCTTGTAATTTTTAATTATAAGTCTTCTCCAATTCTCTGGAAATATTTTTTTATCACACTTGCTGAAGTAATTCATGAAGCTACCGTTGCTGTTAAATTCATATCTACATTTAAATTTTATGGTGGAATTCGATCTACTGCTTCTGCCATTTCATTTCTTTCCTTTTTAAGTGACAATTTAATTTCATCAACTTCACTGCATATTTTGTTAATAGAGTAGGTAACATAATATTTAATTTCATAGGATTCCCTTCGACTCCGATCACGCGCATATATAAGAAAGGAGCTGGTAATCCATGATTGGCATTAGTTTTATTACTAAGTTATGCTCCTTTACTTACCGTAACATTCGTTAAATTCAACAATGATGTTATATGCAAAGAATCTAGGACCAAGAAGAAATTGCAATTTGCAAGCAACTCAGTCTACCTTTGTAATGCGGTAAAAGCTTTAAAATTAGGAAAAACATTAGAAAAGCTTCGGAAGAATATGGATTCCCTTACACAACACTGAATGATAAATTAAACTAGCAGAAAATTATTTCACTATTATAGATTTGATACTAAGAAAAGAATATATTTCGTTGACAGAGTGGATAGAAAAATAGGAGAGGACTTGTATGAGAAGAAATTTCGCCGAGAAAAGGTGGGAGAGGGTGACAGTTCGAAAGCTGGTGCAACAACCTTGCGACATGAGAAATATACATTTAATATTGAAGTATATGATATTAAGTCATTTATGATATTGTTTTAATCATATTTTGTCATAAATATTGAAACATTATTTAAATTTTTTTAACATCAATTAGTGATCGTTTTCACACATTCAGTTGCATGTATCTGACTTAAAATGATGAAATAATGTGTGATGGGATTTACTCGTCATATTGAGGTGACATTGATCAACAATAAAAAAATGAAGTTGAAGACAATGGAGGATATTTACATTCGGTAGACGGGACTCTAAAAATAGAAGATTATAAATTTAAATCTGTGTGTCGCTAGGCTGTAACCTTATATGATTAACGCTTAGAAAACTGAAAATGTTGATCGGATTCACCCTGTGTTACGGTATTTTCGATAATACAGCGTGAGAAAAGTCCTAATTTTTGGCTCCATATGAACTACAGTGGTACCAATTTAGTCAACAGATTACTTTAGCAACAATAACGTCAGTAATGCTCCCTATAAAACCCAATTACAGAAATTCAGTTGACTTATATTGTCATGCGACCGCAATTCATGGAAAAGTTATCTGGTTGGGTTCTTTTCCGTTTTCCCTCAACTAATTGCAGCGAAATTGTTGGATACTTTTCGACGTTGAACATCGGACTCATTTCACCATTATTTATTCACTTGTTATTGCCATAATTACCACAGCCCGGATTAAGTTCATTGTTCAATTTCCTGTCTTCGTTCAAGAGCGCGACTGTTCATCAACAAATATAATTCACGAGCATTCTCCGAACGCCGACTGGCGACGCACGGGCTGACCTAAGGAGGATTGGGTTTGCCTGTATAAAGCCTGAATATGCAGCGAACGTTAGTGTGGTCAGCTGGTATGGCTGCATCCAAATCGAATGTTAGCGCAATAGATCTTCTAGGTCGCAGTGCTGTGTCGCAATGCTTCCGCTTGAAATTCAATTCAATTCAGTATGTAACGATAAAGTTTCCTAAAAAATCAAACTCTGAGACAAGGATGAAATGTCTAATAAAAATATTTTATTTTTAGGGGATGACGCAACTTTGACAACTAGACCATGGGAAGTGTCGCCACCTATTGAAGCAGTTTTTGAGGAACCGCCATGTTTAGAACAACTTCCTACCATCTGGAGTTCTGTAAAATAACGCATCTGTCTGTGAAAAGTGCTTAACATTTAATTCCTACTACTATTTTAAAGTGAAAGTATTTGTGAAGGAGGATATAATGTAAGAGTATGCTTGTGAAGCGAAAGAATACATACCAGAATCATTGTATGCACTTCTTGCATATGTTAAATTGTGCACTTATGTTTAATTTCTGTTCTTGCATCCTGTAATACCTACGTAAACAATAACGGTCTGTTTCTATACAAGCCATGAAAGAGTAAAGGGTTTAAGAGGATTTAGACCTAACTTACACTTGGGGGTGGGAAGTAAGCCTTTATGTAGAGTAGTGGCAAAAAAAAAAAAAAAAAAAAAAAAAAAAACCGGACCGACCCTTGTAGCTGATTTCAGAGCCTTGTTCACTCCAGAGCACGATAGACTGGTAACTAAGACTTTCGTGGTTCGAATCCTGCCTGGGAAGGAAACTTTTTTTTTTTTGTTCCTTATTCAAATTTATTCCCAATACTTTTCGATTGCTGGTAAACTTCATGTTCTGGGAATAATAAGTTAATTAAGTAATAAAATATCGCTGCAATCGAAAAGTATTGTGAATAAATTTGAATAAGGAACAAAAAAAAATTCCTTTCCAGGCAGGATTCGAACCACGAAAGTCTTAGTTGCCAGTCTATCGTGCTCTGGAGTGAACAAGGCTCTGAAATCAGCTACAAGGGTCGGCCCGTTTTTTTTTTTTTTTGCTACTACTGTACGTCACAAAGCTTGCGAGACCTTAGGAGTAGTACTTCTTTTAAATGTTCATATTACCAATTGCATATAATTGAACTGACAGTTTATTCTCCATATGGCCAGTTTGTCCAAGTAATGTTTAATTTTGCTTAACGAATGTTAAATTAACAGTCTGTTTATTTTTAACGCTTTGTTAATGTATTTTCCATTTGTTCAATGTAATTTTGTTTAAGATAACCAACACTTAACTATAACGTCTGTTAACACTATTTTAACTACTCAAGAGCAGTTGGTAATGATTCTACACATGTGAGACAATTTTTGAGTAGCTAAAATTAATCTTTAAATTCTATATTATTGAGTGAGTCATGAAAATTGCATAAAATGACAACCTGTTATAGTAGGCCACGCTCCATAAACAAACAGTTGACAAATGAAAGTTGTAGGTGACGTGCTGAATAATAATTACAAAGTAAGGTTATATTTCCTTATTGCTATTATGGATACGAAATACGAAAGAAATAAAATAACACTGATGTATTTAAACAATTCGAAGTATATTTTAAATGTTATATTACCAGTCATATGCTCAACATTCCCTACAGAGAGACACAAAATATTAATTTCGCAACTTCTCTTCGAACAGCTGTGGAGACATCGGCCATATTTAGCTAACTGTTAAACGAGTTAACTGCCCGAAATCCTACATTTAAAATTAACAAACTGTTAATAATAATCTGTTAAACCAAACTGGTGTTGAAAACATAAATTTTATTAATTAACAAACTGTTTAGCGTTTAACAGCCGTTAAATTTTCTAACAATACTTGGAAAAACCGGCCATTACAGTACTATCTTAGTCTTTTGTTTATTTATGCCTCAATAAAAAAGGATATTTTCTTGCGAATCGCCTTATCACTGTTTTGCAGGAGTTCGTATATATATCATGTGATTCGCGGAAATTTTACCAGCAGACATTTGTCATATAGGAAGTACATAAAAGCTGTTTGTTCCGGCAATCTAGACTATACTTAAACAGCAACTTAACTGCATATAATTTATTTTTAGTGCACATTTCAGCAATTTAAGTGCATAAAGGCATGCATATTTTCTGATCTTTTTGTGCAAAAACTTCTTCAGTTTTAACAGTATGCGTGTATGGATCAGATTGCGGTGCTGGTTGTGTCAGTTCTGCTTTCGGTCATTTTCAATTTTCTTATCTTGTGGAACCCTTGAAATAGTTCTCAGTACTCGGGGAACTCTTCCGTAAATATTATGATATATTTTTCTATACTAAATCGTAGATTTATTATTGCAATAACAACAATCGTCGCTCGTATGGTTTGAGACTTGCATAGTGGCAGACGTGGTGTGAGGTTTCTGGGTATTTGCACCGTTTCGACGATGTAGAGACATCAAACGTTTCGGAACTACATGTCGACTTCATCTTTAACAAAGGCAGGGAAAGAAGAACTAGGAAATATATCTTTAGGACTCGTTACCAAGAGCTATTCTGCAGAACTGGACCTTAGTTCTTGGTACGGATCCAACATATAGGTTTTCACTTTCCCTACTTTCCCTGATGATGGAGCCGACATGCAGCTCCGAAATGTTCGATATCTTTACATCTAGAACACGGTGCAAATACCCAAAAACCTCCTCTTTTGAATAGACGATATTTTTCTACTGAAATGGCTATTTTGGCTATTATCAGCTTTCTTCACCGATAAGTTGCCATTGCAGTGCAAGTAATTAATGTAGATGGTAAAGAAGCACCAATTGAATTATTTTTTCCTTATATTCTTCTTATTTTTTACCATATTCAAATAGACATTAAGGTATCATTATAAATTCATACACTTAA
This sequence comes from Periplaneta americana, assembly GCF_040183065.1. NCBI lineage: Eukaryota > Metazoa > Arthropoda > Insecta > Blattodea > Blattidae > Periplaneta > Periplaneta americana. The sequence continues at coordinate 87,187,453 of NC_091124.1, read as the reverse complement.
AAGATGTACTCACTAGGTTAAAAAAATTCCCGGAATTGGTTTATTACATAGAAATCAGTAACTTTACAGCCATTTACAAAAATTTCGTCGAAGCTGTTCCCTCCGGCAAAAGCATACTTTTTCCAACAATTGTAAAGTGTTTGGAAATATTTCTGGAGCTTGTAAATAGCTTTAAACTGCTTTTTTATTAATGCTAATTATAACAAACATTTAGTCCACCGCTGTGAAGTAATGGTTGGCATGCCTGACCGTGAAACTAGCCCGTGTTCAAATTCTGGTTGGGACAAGTTACCTGATTGAGGTTCTTGCCGGGGGTTTCCCCTCAACTCATTAAGAGAAAATGCTGAATAATCTTTGGTGCCGAACTCTGGATTTCTTCACTGCATTATCACCTTCATTTCATTCAGACGCTAGATAATCATAGCAGTTGATAAAGCGTCGTAAAATGAATCAATTAAAAAACATAATTCGTTGACAATGTCGAGTTATAAATGTACGAAACCTATATGTTAAAGCAATACGGATAAAATAGGCATATACTTTCTAAGACACAATTACATAAGTTTGCTGTCTGGTCGCTACCGAAGACGTTAGGTCGCTACCTACCATTTTGAGCGGAGCGAGTGAGATAATAAGTGACAGGGTATTCATAGGATCCTTGTAATTGCGTGAAACGCTTATGCTCTCGGTTGGGTGTTGTGATATTTAGGTTTTTAACGCAATAGATCTTATTTATAAGTTAGGCCTAAATCAGCTCTTTGTTTATGCGGATGACATGACTATGTTAGGAGAAAATCCACGAACTATTAGGGAAAACACGGGAATTTTACTTGAAGAAAGTAAAGAGATAGGTTTGGAAGTAAATCCCGAAAAGATAAAGTATGTGATTATATCTCATGACCAGAATATTGTACGAAATGGAAATACAAACATTGGAAATTATCCTTTGAAGAGGTGAAAAAATTCAAATATCTTGGAGCAACAGTAACAAATATAAATGAAACTCGGGAGGAAATTAAACATAGAATAAATATGGGAAATGCGTGTTATTATTCGGTTGAGAAGCTTTTATCATCTCTGCTTTCTGCTCTCAAAAAACCTGAAAGTTAAAATGTACAAAACAATTATATTACCGGTTGTTCTGTATGGTTGTGAAACTTGGACTCTCACTTTGAGAGAGGAACAGAGATTAAGGGTACTTGAAAATAAGGTTCTTAGGAAAATATCTGGGGCTAAGAGGGATGAAGTTACAGGGGAATGGAAAAAGTTACACAACGCAGAACTGCATGCATTGTATTCTTCACCTGACATAATTAGGAACATTAAATCCAGACATTTGAGATGGACAGTTTATGTAGCACGTATGGACGAATCAAGAAATGCAGATAGAGTGTTAGTTGGGAGGTCGGAGGCCGAGGCCGAGACGTAGATGTAAGGATAATATTAAAATATATTCGAGGAAGGTGGGATATGGTGGTAGAGATTGGATTAATCTTGCTCAGGATAGGAAGTGGCGGGCTTATGTGAGGGCGGCAATGAATCTCCGGGTTGCTTGAAAGCCGTAAGTAAGATCTTATTTTTAAAGATTGTATGATTGAGAGTGTAATAAATTTGATGCAATGTATGCGGTTTTATTGTTAATTATTATCTTTCCTTTATTTTCTTATTCAATATATACCATACATTTCTATAAGTGTTAAAATGGAATTACTGTGTTTCATCTCAATAACGTCAAAATAGTGTGACAACGTAACTCGTACCGTTGTTAAACTGACGCCAGATGTTGAAATTTTCCTACCATTTTAATCACTCAACGCTAGAGTATAAATGTTTCGCGTTAAAAAGAAGCATTGTCAAACATTGGCATAGTCATCTCTTCCTTAAGAGATCTTTAGTGGAATTCCTAAACGTCCACGAAAGACCAGTTGAGAAATCCTACATAGACGCACTCACTTGATATGGAGTTAGCACGATATCGAGCCCTCATCTAAGACCACACATGAACACATCTACAACGAACTAACACCCATGCCTACTTGGGATTCGAAAACACATAATGGTTTTCTTACAGAGTTAAACATTTTACTCTTTAGCAGTTAATACACTGTGCCTGACAGCTGCTGGTATGGCAATGAGATTCTTCTTCACATCAAAGATTAGGCGGTTTCCCTGTTCCATCCTCATACTGTATCGTCTTATCGCCATCTCTTCCTCGGGCGTCCAATGCTTCTTTTCCTGTGGTTTGTAATTATCAACAATCAATGGTGTTCTTCTTGCACTCATCCGGTTCATATGATGTATCCAATCTTCTCTATTCTCTATTATTTTCTTATTAATTTCTTGTATATTAAGTTCTTCCCGTATGCATTCGTTTCGTTTGAGATTTCTTCTCGTACATCCTTTGACTTTCCTCAGAAATCTCATCTCCTTCCGACATAATAATATGGAGAATATCAGTAGGCCTAATATATAGCCTACATTTTTTTCTGTGGAGGAGCTACCAACACCTCCCACAACCCCAACCCGGAGGACCAGGGTTTTCTGTTAGGTTCTCCTTCTCTTAGTCGGTTGCCTTCACTACGGCTTACGAGAGTCCCTTCCCGGGTTTATTTTCGGAGTTTTCCTTTTCCTACACCTTTACCAGTAGTTCACACATTGGGTAATGTGTGCTGGGGCTTTTCATCGACAGCCATGTCTAGATCCGCGTGTTCTGCTAAAGCAGGACCACCTCTTGCAGGATGAGATTATTCTCATTCATAACTCGTGTAAGTTGTAAATGTGGTCAATTATTTGATTGCCTTTGATTGCTGCGGAGCTAGTGTGATGTGTTTACGTCAGCGGTGACCAAACTGGGTATCGTGATTACATCGTGTAATCAAAGACATTCATACTGGTAAGGGGAGTTTCGTGTACATTGCTCTCTGTCTCGCTCACATTCTGAAGGTAAGCAGTGTCGGTACCATGTCACTCTGCAAACACTGTGTCTCTACGAGCAGGAACAGAAGGTTTCGTACAGAATGGGAAGAGGAATTTATTCGCTGTTCTGTCGGAGAAAATGTAATATGTTGCTTTGCTCAACGGTTCAATTAGTAGTAGTATATAGAAGCGACATTACAGGGCATTACGCTGAATACACAGGCATAACAGGTACTATTATTATTATTATTATTATTATTATTATTATTTATCAGCAAGTGTTACCGTAATTCTTATATACGTGCTTGAATATATAGGCCTACATCTTCCCTTGAAGGATAAAATAATTACTAGACTACGCTATATCTCCATTTTATTTTATTTTTTTTAAATCTTTTGATGACTATTACTATCAATTATTTACTAGTTATTGATTTAATAATAATAATAATAATAATAATAATAATAATAATAATAATAAAATAATAATAATAATAATAATAATAATAATAATAATAATAATAATAATAATAATAATAATATAGAGAAACTACGTACGTGCTAGTTAGTAATGAAACCAGTATTAAACTTCAAGAGCTGAAATCAACCATAAATCATCGTCATGATGAGAAAGATGACATGAATAAATGAAAGCCAGCTATCTAGTGGGGAACGAAATAGCTCGTTCTCTTAAGCCTTCCAACGGAGGAGAGTTTTTCAAAAGCGTAATGATGAAGGTGGCTGAAATAATTTGTCCAATGAAAATTGTTAATTAATTTTGAAATACTGCGCATTTCTCGACTAAATATCCAGACGAGAATTCAAGAGATTTCAGATTATGTTCATGAGGAATATTAAAAAAAAAAGTATATATATTTTTATTGGCTCTTGATGACAATAATGACATTACTGATACAGCAAAGTTTGCGATTTTTATTAGCGGGTTGATGAAGAACTCAATGTTAGTGCACGAACCACCACTGGTTGTGGTTTTCATGTCATGTACACTTTTTCCCTTGAAATTATTCAAATCTGCTTTACAGGGAGCTTCACCTGAAAGACTAGATTTGCATAATATATACGTTACTGTGTACGTTAACAGAAAACCACAATTCCAAGTCACACAGAGATTGTGTGCACTCGTTGTGGGTCTCTGGCGTTTCGTCAGCCCACGCGAGTTGTGTGGATATAAAGGGAAAAGTTGAGACGGTGTCGGGTGGAGTTCCCGGGTAGCTCAGTGGTAGAGCGCTGGTACGTTCAACCAGAGGTCCCGGGATCGATACCCGGCCCCGGAACAATTTTTCCCTTGAAATTATTCAAATCTGCTTTACAGGGAGCTTCACCTGAAAGACTAGATTTGCATAATATATACGTTACTGTGTACGTTAACAGAAAACCACAATTCCAAGTCACACAGAGATTGTGTGCACTCGTTGTGGGTCTCTGGCGTTTCGTCAGCCCACGCGAGTTGTGTGGATATAAAGGGAAAAGTTGAGACGGTGTCGGGTGGAGTTCCCGGGTAGCTCAGTGGTAGAGCGCTGGTACGTTCAACCAGAGGTCCCGGGATCGATACCCGGCCCCGGAACAATTTTTCCCTTGAAATTATTCAAATCTGCTTCACAGGGAGCTTCACCTGAAAGACTAGATTTGCATAATATATACGTTACTGTGTACGTTAACAGAAAACCACAATTCCAAGTCACACAGAGATTGTGTGCACTCGTTGTGGGTCTCTGGCGTTTCGTCAGCCCACGCGAGTTGTGTGGATATAAAGGGAAAAGTTGAGACGGTGTCGGGTGGAGTTCCCGGGTAGCTCAGTGGTAGAGCGCTGGTACGTTCAACCAGAGGTCCCGGGATCGATACCCGGCCCCGGAACAATTTTTCCCTTGAAATTATTCAAATCTGCTTTACAGGGAGCTTCACCTGAAAGACTAGATTTGCATAATATATACGTTACTGTGTACGTTAACAGAAAACCACAATTCCAAGTCACACAGAGATTGTGTGCACTCGTTGTGGGTCTCTGGCGTTTCGTCAGCCCACGCGAGTTGTGTGGATATAAAGGGAAAAGTTGAGACGGTGACGGGTGGAGTTCCCGGGTAGCTCAGTGGTAGAGCGCTGGTACGTTCAACCAGAGGTCCCGGGATCGATACCCGGCCCCGGAACAATTTTTCCCTTGAAATTATTCAAATCTGCTTTACAGGGAGCTTCACCTGAAAGACTAGATTTGCATAATATATACGTTACTGTGTACGTTAACAGAAAACCACAATTCCAAGTCACACAGAGATTGTGTGCACTCGTTGTGGGTCTCTGGCGTTTCGTCAGCCCACGCGAGTTGTGTGGATATAAAGGGAAAAGTTGAGACGGTGTCGGGTGGAGTTCCCGGGTAGCTCAGTGGTAGAGCGCTGGTACGTTCAACCAGAGGTCCCGGGATCGATACCCGGCCCCGGAACAATTTTTCCCTTGAAATTATTCAAATCTGCTTTACAGGGAGCTTCACCTGAAAGACTAGATTTGCATAATATATACGTTACTGTGTACGTTAACAGAAAACCACAATTCCAAGTCACACAGAGATTGTGTGCACTCGTTGTGGGTCTCTGGCGTTTCGTCAGCCCACGCGAGTTGTGTGGATATAAAGGGAAAAGTTGAGACGGTGTCGGGTGGAGTTCCCGGGTAGCTCAGTGGTAGAGCGCTGGTACGTTCAACCAGAGGTCCCGGGATCGATACCCGGCCCCGGAACAATTTTTCCCTTGAAATTATTCAAATCTGCTTCACAGGGAGCTTCACCTGAAAGACTAGATTTGCATAATATATACGTTACTGTGTACGTTAACAGAAAACCACAATTCCAAGTCACACAGAGATTGTGTGCACTCGTTGTGGGTCTCTGGCGTTTCGTCAGCCCACGCGAGTTGTGTGGATATAAAGGGAAAAGTTGAGACGGTGTCGGGTGGAGTTCCCGGGTAGCTCAGTGGTAGAGCGCTGGTACGTTCAACCAGAGGTCCCGGGATCGATACCCGGCCCCGGAACAATTTTTCCCTTGAAATTATTCAAATCTGCTTTACAGGGAGCTTCACCTGAAAGACTAGATTTGCATAATATATACGTTACTGTGTACGTTAACAGAAAACCACAATTCCAAGTCACACAGAGATTGTGTGCACTCGTTGTGGGTCTCTGGCGTTTCGTCAGCCCACGCGAGTTGTGTGGATATAAAGGGAAAAGTTGAGACGGTGTCGGGTGGAGTTCCCGGGTAGCTCAGTGGTAGAGCGCTGGTACGTTCAACCAGAGGTCCCGGGATCGATACCCGGCCCCGGAACAATTTTTCCCTTGAAATTATTCAAATCTGCTTTACAGGGAGCTTCACCTGAAAGACTAGATTTGCATAATATATACGTTACTGCGTACGTTAACAGAAAACCACAATTCCAAGTCACACAGAGATTGTGTGCACTCGTTGTGGGTCTCTGGCGTTTCGTCAGCCCACGCGAGTTGTGTGGATATAAAGGGAAAAGTTGAGACGGTGTCGGGTGGAGTTCCCGGGTAGCTCAGTGGTAGAGCGCTGGTACGTTCAACCAGAGGTCCCGGGATCGATACCCGGCCCCGGAACAATTTTTCCCTTGAAATTATTCAAATCTGCTTTACAGGGAGCTTCACCTGAAAGACTAGATTTGCATAATATATACGTTACTGTGTACGTTAACAGAAAACCACAATTCCAAGTCACACAGAGATTGTGTGCACTCGTTGTGGGTCTCTGGCGTTTCGTCAGCCCACGCGAGTTGTGTGGATATAAAGGGAAAAGTTGAGACGGTGTCGGGTGGAGTTCCCGGGTAGCTCAGTGGTAGAGCGCTGGTACGTTCAACCAGAGGTCCCGGGATCGATACCCGGCCCCGGAACAATTTTTCCCTTGAAATTATTCAAATCCGCTTTACAGGGAGCTTCACCTGAAAGACTAGATTTGCATAATATATACGTTACTGTGTACGTTAACAGAAAACCACAATTCCAAGTCACACAGAGATTGTGTGCACTCGTTGTGGGTCTCTGGCGTTTCGTCAGCCCACGCGAGTTGTGTGGATATAAAGGGAAAAGTTGAGACGGTGTCGGGTGGAGTTCCCGGGTAGCTCAGTGGTAGAGCGCTGGTACGTTCAACCAGAGGTCCCGGGATCGATACCCGGCCCCGGAACAATTTTTCCCTTGAAATTATTCAAATCTGCTTTACAGGGAGCTTCACCTGAAAGACTAGATTTGCATAATATATACGTTACTGTGTACGTTAACAGGAAACCACAATTCCAAGTCACACAGAGATTGTGTGCACTCGTTGTGGGTCTCTGGCGTTTCGTCAGCCCACGCGAGTTGTGTGGATATAAAGGGAAAAGTTGAGACGGTGTCGGGTGGAGTTCCCGGGTAGCTCAGTGGTAGAGCGCTGGTACGTTCAACCAGAGGTCCCGGGATCGATACCCGGCCCCGGAACAATTTTTCCCTTGAAATTATTCAAATCTGCTTTACAGGGAGCTTCACCTGAAAGACTAGATTTGCATAATATATACGTTACTGTGTACGTTAACAGAAAACCACAATTCCAAGTCACACAGAGATTGTGTGCACTCGTTGTGGGTCTCTGGCGTTTCGTCAGCCCACGCGAGTTGTGTGGATATAAAGGGAAAAGTTGAGACGGTGTCGGGTGGAGTTCCCGGGTAGCTCAGTGGTAGAGCGCTGGTACGTTCAACCAGAGGTCCCGGGATCGATACCCGGCCCCGGAACAATTTTTCCCTTGAAATTATTCAAATCTGCTTTACAGGGAGCTTCACCTGAAAGACTAGATTTGCATAATATATACGTTACTGTGTACGTTAACAGAAAACCACAATTCCAAGTCACACAGAGATTGTGTGCACTCGTTGTGGGTCTCTGGCGTTTCGTCAGCCCACGCGAGTTGTGTGGATATAAAGGGAAAAGTTGAGACGGTGTCGGGTGGAGTTCCCGGGTAGCTCAGTGGTAGAGCGCTGGTACGTTCAACCAGAGGTCCCGGGATCGATACCCGGCCCCGGAACAATTTTTCCCTTGAAATTATTCAAATCTGCTTTACAGGGAGCTTCACCTGAAAGACTAGATTTGCATAATATATACGTTACTGTGTACGTTAACAGAAAACCACAATTCCAAGTCACACAGAGATTGTGTGCACTCGTTGTGGGTCTCTGGCGTTTCGTCAGCCCACGCGAGTTGTGTGGATATAAAGGGAAATGTTGAGACGGTGTCGGGTGGAGTTCCCGGGTAGCTCAGTGGTAGAGCGCTGGTACGTTCAACCAGAGGTCCCGGGATCGATACCCGGCCCCGGAATAATTTTTCCCTTGAAATTATTCAAATCTGCTTTACAGGGAGCTTCACCTGAATTACTAGATTTGCAAAACAAAAATATTGCTTATTTATAAATCGCATGACTTAAATAGAATTGTAGAATTATTTCTGCACAAACAAACGAGAAATAGCTATCTTAATAACATTATTTTTAAAATAAATACATCAGTATTTAAAACAATATGAATATTACAAGATGTCAGTAGTTTATATTGCGATTCGAATAGATCACTTACTTGTCAAGTAACAAAGAGTACTGTAGAAACAAGTGTCACAACTATTTCAGGAGAAGTAAAAAAAGTCCTATGTCATATATTTTTGATAGACGTAACTGTGTTGGTTACAACAGCTGTTTTAAATAAATTTAATTTAAAAAAAAAAAATAATAATAATAATAAACCTGTTACAAATACCGACCTTGGTAATGGTCCTACGTGGATATTGAATTATTTGTGACCAGAAATGAATATGAATTCTAAGAATGCATTTGTGATTTATTTCATTTCCCTAACGGATAGAGTTACGCTAATTTTATGAAGTTCTTTAGTCTGTAATTTAAGGACGGTGTATGAACTACTAGGTTATTTAAGGTCGATAGAACTGATAATAGAAAGATGGTATTTGGCGAGATGAGGTCAAGGATTCGTCATGGGATTGCCCGATTTCCCCTTATAGTTGGCGAAAACTTCGACAAAATCCAACCAAGTAATCAACCAAGCGGAAATCGAATCCACACCCGAGCGCAGTTCCGATGTCGTGAGATAAGCGCACGCATTTCGAGCGCACTCGCTAATATTGCACATCGAACGCACACCACCTGAGATCTTTATAACAAGAGTCCTGTGACTGGAATACAAGTTAGGAGTACATCGATCATACTGGCTTCGTACGGAGAGCAAGTTACAAATAAACAGTTCACGCTTCAGCCAACCAAGCAGTCTTCCCGCATGAACCGCTACTGTGTGTCTACATATGTTTATTCGTGTACCTGTGTGTGTAAATTTAGATGCGTTTTACTTATTCTGCAAATCAGGGGTAGACAAATTCCGGCAGCATGTAGCCTTGGCGACTAAAAAGTAAAGTAAACAGTATAGGTATTTTATGTCCTCATATTTCTAACGGAAGAAGTTTTCGATTCTGAAGCTACCGTAATAATTAAAACTAATTTCTCTTAAACTTCTAACAAGGTAATTAAATTTAGCAAAAATTATGCTGCATATGGATTATTTCCGAATCGGTTGAGTTGTAGACGCCGACCACCACCACCACCACCACCACCACCACCACCACCACCACCACCACCACCACCACCACCTGGATACAAAGATTGCCAGCATCTTAGCTGCAAGTTAAGAGACTTGTCAGCAGGCTTAGGATCCGGGACACTTTAGCAACCAATGTATGCACAACTTGACTATAGAGTTCCTTTAACATAGTAGATAGACATACTGTGACTGCAAACAACGACGTCAATGTGCTGCGTTATATTCTACTGTTATAAGTACAATCTAATGATGGTGGAAAATGAAGTAGTATACATACGTTACCTCACAAGTTTTCAAGTCTTTCGGCGACGTTGAAGGGGTTAGCGTTACAATGAACAGCTATGTACATACTTGTAATTAGTTCGAAAAAAAAAAAACTATTCACTTAAATTGAAAATGCACTGTGATGGCCTGAGTTCATTTCGTAGGGAGAGACGGAAGAATACTGTATCTCTGATCACGAACCGGATTGTACACCAGGGCACAGGTAAACAAAACTCAACGCGCCACCTCACTCCATCTGTACTCCGTTACACTGTAACTTCATTTCATTGTTAAGTGATCTCGGATTCTAAGCCTGGTCATTAGGTAATAATTCATAGACTTCCTTGCCGGTTCTTTACTTGGTTATTTAACGACGCTGTATAAGCTACTGGGTTATTTAGCGTCGATGGAATTGGTGATGGCGAGATGAGGCCGAGGATTCGCCATAGATTACCTGACATTCGTCTTACGATTGGAAAAAACCTCAGAAAACCCAACCAAGTAATCAGCCCAAGCGGGAATCGAATCCACGCCCGAGCGAAATTCCAGATCAACGGGCAAACGCGCTACCCCCTGAGCTACGTCGGTGGCTTTGTCGATTTTACCCGACATTTAAAAAGATGCATTGTTGTCTATGACTGGCTTATGTATTTGAAATACGATAAATTGATTGGACTGCATTTTCAACTAGTAGTGATTGTGGGTTGGCTTTAAATTAACAAATTATTCTTGAACAGTTTCTCACTATTTCAACCTGCGCAATAAATTAAATTGAAATAACACATTGCTTTTTCACATATAACAACTATTTTATTATTATAAACCATTTTAACAATACAATTTCAAACTCTTACCTGTAAGTTTGACAAAATCCTTCTTATGTTCCAGATCGAAGTGCCATCTGATATGTTTTATACAGGGTGATTCACAACTGGACAATTGAGACATTGAGCTTTACCTTTCTTCATAATAAGAAAATAGTCTTGTTCCCAAGTTTCTTGGAAATTAGAACGAAACCTACAATTTATCCGCTATATTCCAGAACTTTACACACTGCTTACTGTACATAACTACATGCAGATAGGTAGAAATGAAGGGGCGGTGCATACAGTGCCCGTGCAGGAAGATATTGCCCATGCCTGTAATAATTAATAAGCCTGAGTGGACCTATTTCAGGTCCGGTTCTCAAAAAGCCAATCATCCGACGGCAATGAAGTACTTAATTAGTTATAACATGGGATGGCCCAATAGACGGAGGCTTTAGTGAAGATGAACTAGACGGCGAATCTGTTACAGTAAATAAAGGTAAACTTAAGGTACTTGTCCACGGAGCTAGTTTTGTGCCCATTGCAATGAATTTCCAGCGCAAGATCACTATTGCACCGTGTGAACTGCATAGCGAGCTGCTAGATTGCAGAGGCTATGAGGAAAAAGCGCACAAATGACTTCTTGCTTGCAATACTTTCCTTGCGCCGTGTACACAGCATTAAGGAAAGTCTGGTGCTACCTCCTTCTGGCATGATCAAGTTAGATAATATTACGGCTGGCGCAGGAAGTCTTCTGTATGGTATTAGTTATTCTATTGTGTTCATTGAAGAAAAACTGTACAAGATATAGAAAATACTCTAAGTATTGATATAAATAATAATATACATTTAGGTCCTACATTATATAAATAATGCAATAGGATATACATATCCTACTGCATTATTTATATAATGTAGGACCTAAATCTTCATTTATTATGGTATACGATACATACATACATACATACATACATACATACATACATACATACATACATAATATACAGGATGCTTAAAGTGTCGCATATTTTTATAGGAGGTAGTATAGGTCGAAACTAGAAAAAAAGTTCCTATAAACATGTGTCCGGAAACTTATCTGTTGAGACATGGCCCATGTTATAGGCTATACCATATTTATGATTTACATCAACACACTCCAAAGTCCGGACGTTTAGTCTCTTTGTGAGCGCTATTGCGCGTTTAACCCTGAATGAGAGGGACAGTACAGTATTTTCTATGATGCGTGCAATTGTGGGAGTAGGATGAGACAGGTACCTGTAGGTCGCTCAAGCTAACACGAATCGCCCAGCCCTTCATTAATCAATTAATATTAAATATATTATGAGGTTGATATTTATAATGTGTAGGAATGGTTCTGATATTGTGAATTGACATACAGTATAATCAATAACCTGTACTTCTATATGGGGCGCAATCCTGGTCACTCACCAAGAAACAGACATTAAAATTAGGAAGGGAAAATACTCAGAATAAGCCTGAAGGACAGAGTCAGAAACGAAGAAGTACGACGACGAAGCGGCATAGAGAACGTGGTCACACTAGCTAATATGATGAAATGGCGCTGGGGAGGACACGAGGTACGAATGCAACCTACCAGATGGGCACCCACGGCGACACTGTGGGATCCAAGAATTGGCTGGAGAAACCGTGGACGACCGAGAACCAGATGGGGGGACGAGTTCAAGTCGCAGCTAGGAGGACTGTGGACCAGAATAGGACGCCAAAGAACACGGTGGAAGGACGCAGTCAACCAACTTTGAGCGACAGCAACAACCAGTGCTAGTGAAATTGTGGACAAAAAAAAAGTAGAAATGTAAATAGACCATCAGATCGGCTCTTCTGATGGTCAAGATTCGAGCCACCCCTGCCCAAGCAGGAGGCCTTGCTGGGGATTTACGGCTGTTGTTATAATAATAATAATAATAATAATAATAATAATAATAATAATAATACTAATAATAATTATATCAATAATATTTCTTATTTTATTGAACATTTTATCTTACATTTTCACTTTATTTGTTTAAGGTCAAAATGGAAAAATAATTACAATGGACACGTGAACGAGTAAGGCTACACTGTGACTGTTATGGCTTCAAGGTTAAGTAGAACGCTCTTGCGCCAGAGAATTCTGCGCGAATTTCATAGCGACATGTAAACATGTGCTGCAAGATCTTCCTGACAGCTTCTAGCGCTATACAAAAAATTGCAAATAGCGTGCCATTCTGGCCATGTGTGCAAACGTGATATGATATTTCTGTTGCGATATTAAAGTAATAGACGTACCGATAACTAAATACTGCAAACGAAAGCAGTGCTGCGAAGTTACATTTTGTAACAGACTGTTCACAGAATGTACTCGAATTAATGGATCATCTCTATCCAAACGCAACAAAACTCCTCCGCCAGCCAAGGTTACCGCATTTGCCGTATGACTGCGTGTTTGTTTGTTTACGTGCTCTTTGGTTGTGCGGACCATTTCATATCACTTCATTCAAAACAGTTTTGTGTCGTCTTCAAACACCTGCCTCATCTCTCGTCACAGCACGGCAGACAACATTAAACAAAACAGAAAAGATTTAAATATGTTGTCGATCTACATAAGCCTTCGTCTGTTTCAAAGATGTTGGTTATAAATCAAATTGGCAAGGAAACGTAAATTAACACGCAAATGAAACAGCCACAAATTGTAAGGGCAGTGGGATAAGTTAAAAAATAATTAAGGTTGAAGCTCGAGTAGTTTTATAATAAATTTTAATTGTGACTCATATTTTATTATTGATGGGATATGAGCACCTTGTTATATCATCGGCATCACAACTGTAACCAAAAATGAAGATTCCGTGTGACAAGCTGAGTTTAAGATGTAATGTAGGCACAATTTACTTATCTCCTTATGCAGACCATACACTGTCAATAATATTGTCAGTATACTGCCAGTAGTAATGATCGTGAGTGCGATTGGAATGATGGAATGACGGCCAGTACTGGAGGAGATCCGGATTTCCTGATTTGCATCAGTATTGCAGAGTGCTGAGGTTACTGTCAGTTACACTGGCCATTTAGGATGCTCATTCATTACTATTTCCGATAGTATTTTAAGGAGCAGCCATGGACGATGACGCGTGTGCTGACACCTATAGGTGGAGTATTCAACTGATGTATTACGACCAGATAACCTGTTTCACAATGTTTACAATCTCTGTAAATTGTAAACTTCTGTTTCACAATCTTTGTAATGTTGAATTTTATAAAGGAAATCAAATCTTTACAAATTAAATCTTGCGCACTTTACAAGTATTTTGTTTCACAACGAAGAGTAATTTCTACAATAGCTCTGAGTTGTGTAAAGTTTGATATTGCAACAAATTGCGAATAAATACAATAAAGATATATTTATTAAATTAATTTTCGAGTAATTAGATTATATTAAGAATTGAACTAAAGCAGTTTTGATGTTATTAAGTAGTTCTAATGACTCAGACGAAGATATTGAATTTAGGACTACTCAAACAAAAACGTAGACGTAAAATTTTCTGCCAAGAATTAATAACAAGTTCGTATCATTGTATGAATTTAATTAAAGGTTTCGAATGAGTTCCGCGCTATACTTCAGAATACCGCGTAAACGAAGACTGTATTTAATAAATACTCGCAGTTAAAAAAGAAGTTCCCTGCACCAAAAATAAATAATTCAATAATGCAATAACGACACTACTTACGCAGTATTCTGAAGTTTCGAGTCCCGTTTCGCTGGAATCTCTCCTACAAGATATGGGACATCACATCCAACATCCAAAAGGGAAAAATGGTGCCCTAACCTCAACTGTATTCTTTTACATTGGTTGCATACTAGCTGTCAGTTCCGTGCGTTATAATAATAATAATAATAATAATAATAATAATAATAATAATAATAATAATAATAATAATAATAATAATCTATACTAATAATAAATCTGTAGCCGAAATTTTTCTGGTAATTTTCGATTTTCCAAAAATAATTGCTCCTAACATATATAATTAACCACCCTGAAACCGAAAATCGCTTTTTTGAAATTTTTGTTTGTATGTCTGTCTGTCTGGATGTTTGTTACCTTTTCACGCGATAATGGCTGAACCAATTTATATGAAAATTGGAATATAAATTAAGTTCGTCGCAACTTAGAATTTAGGCCATATGGCACTCAAAATAGTTTATTTAAAAGGGGGGGGGGTTATAAGGAGGCTCGAATTAAATAAATCGAAATATCTCCCTTATTATTAATTTTCATGAAAAATGTTACATAACAAAAGTTTCTTTAAAAATAATTTCCGATAAGTTTTATTCTATGCAAAATTTTGATAGGACTGATATGTAATGAGATAAATGAGTTTTAAAATTACAATAACAACGCCATCTAAGGCGGTGTAATGAAATAAAAAACAAATGACTTCGTCTATAAGGGGCCTTGGACAACAACAATCGAAAGCTATGAAACATAGCCTACAGAGAATGTTTCTGTGTTTGAATGAAGTAATATCGGAAGCTAAATTAACCGATTTGTATAATTAATTATTAATTCACCATTGGAAAGTGTAGTTTCTCTAGATGGACATAATGCTATAATGTTATTACAGTAACTTCTGAGTGAATCCAGGACAGGTAAGATTAAAATAGCTTCTTATGCACAGCAAACTTGATAGGCTATTCTGTACATTCGTTTCCTGTATTTCCTAAAATAATGTTTATGTCTCTGAATCAAAATGATCGCATTTTAATTTTTTTAAATACAATTTAAATTAAGTAATATACTAAACGATTTATTCTTCTATCAAACACGAATGTTCCCTGGATCAAATGTCCTATTTTAATTATGTAATTACTTTATATTTATTTCTAACGGGTGCAGAGGAGCGCACGGGTACGGCTAGTAATAATAATAATAATAATAATAATAATAATAATAATAATAATAATAATAATAATCTTTATTAGCCATTAAACAATACAATTATAATTGGCTTCGTCATTATTGAGTTACATCAAATAAACAATAATTATGTATTAAGAAACTCATCTATGCTATAAAAACTACTTTCAATTAGAAAAGTCCTAAAGATTTATTAAAATTATTAATAGCTTCTTTTAAGTGTCAGATAGGAGATAGGAGATAAGTACGGAATTTCTAAAATATCTGTGTGCAAAATTGCCCACAGGGTAATTGATGTTGTTAAAAGAGTTAAGTTAAATTCGAGGCAGGTTTTTGAACACCAAATGTCATTTACTGCAGCACAGAATTTTTATGCTGCTGCTGGGTTCACTAATGTTTATGGATGCAACGTTAATAAATAGTGATGGATCAACACAAAAAATGAACCTGATTTTGTGGCTAGACATTGTAATTATCGTATCAATTGCATATTTGTACGTGGACTAAATCTGTTATTTACTTACTTGGCGCTAACTTTGGTCATTTAAGTAATAGACCAACCAATCAACGTATTGGTATAGTCGATCAGTCACATCACACGAAACTCCATATATAAAAATCTAAATACTTTTATTTTTTTTAAACAATACTTTATATTTTCTGTTCGTGAAATATGAATCAGCAAGCTTAGAATAATCTATTTTAGTAACAAATATAAACATAATACTATGTATCGATAGTGGTAAAAATATAGCAACTTTAGCTCTGCTCCTTACCGGTTTTTGTAAACTGTATATTGTATAGCCAATAATGCTTATTTGTAAATTTGTTTAGCTGATTTTGTAAAGTTTGTCAAACTTTACAAATTAATAAGATAGTATTGTGAAACACAGTTTACAAGCATTTGTAATCTTTTACTTGTTATTTGTGAATTGTTAATTTGTAATTTGTTAGCATTGTGAAACGTGCCCCAGGAGGTATTGCAACATTTCAGTGAATTACAAGAGACGCTGCCTGGTAATAATCCAGTCAGGGTCTAACTTGAGTTTGCGGTATTAAATCCTCCTTCAACACTGATGCCCACATGCATCAACGTCGGTTAGTGTAGCCACCGGTTAAAATTGCCACCTAACCGCTGGTTAAGCATTTTTACGGTGGATCGAACTCGGTTAGGACTTAAATAGGAGATTAACCACAGTAATCTCTGAACGGCCATATTCGAGCGGTTAAAGGAGATAACCAGTGATTAGTAGAGCAAGTAAAACACAGATAATTATTTCAAAGACGATTATTATTGTACAATACTTGAATTACTTGGATAGAGATGATGGTGAGCGTGAAATTTCTTTACTAGAAAGAGAGAATTCTTACGAGGAATTAGGTGACAGAAAATGTCAGGGGGAATTTCGTTTGTCAAAATCTACAGTTTCATTTCTGCTACAACAAATGGATCACTTGAAATAACACAAAAACAGTCATATTTCTCCTACGGATCGGCTGATTATATTACGATTCTATGTCACTGTTATTTTCTGTATTTTAAGAGGGAACACTAGAATATCTCTTTATGTCACTGGCTGGACAAAGAAAGGTTATGATGGATCTTAGGACAATGCACAGATGTAAATGGAGTCCTGGATCGTACACGCATTCCTACTAATCTTCTGCATCCTTTTCCTTTATGGATATTCCATCTTTTTTATAACATATTTAAATCTAGCAATTAAATCTATCGATACTTCAACTTCACATTGCGATATAATCATTTTTGCATTCAATTTTCCATTTTGTACCATTTTAACCTAACCACTGAAAAAAAAATGCAATTCACAAATATTTGTGTCAAGTTATTTTATTTCATTTTATTTTTGTTTTTCCTTTCTCTGTTCCTGTTATTCTCAACTATAATGTACTTATTTATGTACAATAAAGTTTACTAAATTATATAAAACAAATTCACAGATATAACAGCGCCCAAAGGCAAACAAATGCAACGCAATAATATAGGACACGTTCGTTTCGATGTAGAATGGAGTAAGCGCAGTCGTTTTTAGACGTTGACTATTATCTTTGTAGAGGTACGGGTGCTTTCCTGTAGTCATTTTGTAGAAACAGTGTACCATCATAGAATTTACTCTGGTTAAATGAGCTGTCAGCTAACAATGTTTAAGTAATCGGTGATTATGAATAATGGACAGAAATTAAATTTTAACCACGGTTACCGTTTCGTTTCGTAATCTATGATTACTGCGTTTTTAACCGATGTTGATGCACTTCGCCATGAGTTACTGATACTGCCACTCATTCATTCATTCATAGTGTTTTGCCCAAGGGTAGGTCTTTCACTGCAAATCCAGCATTTCAGTCTTTCCTATTTTCTGCCTTCCTCTTCGTCTCCTCATATGATCCATATATCTTAATGTCGTCTATGATTTGATATCTTCTTCTGCCCCGAACTCTTCTCCCGTTCGCCATTCCTTCCACTGCATCTTTCAGTAGGCAGTTTCTTCTCAACCAGTGACCCAGCCAATTCCTTTTCCTCTTTCTGATCAGTTTCAGCATCATTCTTACTTCATCCACTCTTTCCAACACAGTTTCGTTTTTTATTCTGTCTGTCCACATGTTCCACTCTTCTCCATATCCATATTTCAAATGCTTCTAGTCGCTTCTCTTCACTTCGTCGTAATGTCCATGTTTCTGCCCCATACAATGCTACACTCCACACAAAGCACTTCACTAGACTCTTCCTTAGTTCTTTCTACGGAGGTCCGCAGAAGATGCTCCTTATTCTATTAAAAGCTTCCTTTGCCATTGCTATTATTAGTGCCAAAATTAAACTGAACCATTTCTTTACCTTAAACACTAGACGCGTGCTGACTGTTACATCTAAATTTGCTTAGACTGTACAAGTGTAAAACTTACATTATTTTTATAAATAACACGAGTATGTGGTTAATGGAGGGGCTGCTCATGTTTTTGCTGTCATGTGGAAGTTGTCACCGTCCCAAGAAGTTGAAGGCGACGACCACGTGCTCCTGTCGGGGGAGGGGGCGCAGTCGCACTGCTGAGGTGCGTGGGCTCGTGTTCCTGTCCCGTTTTTGCGATCATCCAAGGTAAAGTTATGAATTATCATTCTCGAGGAGACGCCGCCTAGTGGAAGCGCGGCAAGCTGTGAAGTGGGACACATGCGACGCTTTTTGGCGCCCGGGATGCGTCCTGGGTTTCAGCTCAAGTGAAACGACAGACTTACACCGCCGGTCATATGTACGAAGTCGAAAGACACAACGAATTAAACCGCGAAATTTCGCTGATCTCGAAAGTTAGTTGCGCTCCTTACGGTCGGTGTGTTTGACTAAATACAAGTAAGAGCCAGTGACTTTGAATGAATGGAGAAATATTTCGGTCGGCATGTTAACTCAAGCAATCAACGGATTTCAGCTGCATTTCATCATCGCAGTTGTCCTGACAACCGCTTTGTATGAAGTCTCCACTGTTGAAGGTAGGACGAACAGTGTACGATTGATTATATCTAACAAGGAACACTTGCTATACAAAATATAATCCGATATCAAAATAAGGTTACAATAAATTCATTCTATGGACAAATAACATCAATGGTAGAATGATGTGAGAAATGTATTTTTCAACAGTGTATATCCTATTAAAGAGTAAATTTATAGCAAAGCATTTATAACTAGGCATGAGAAGTTCAGAATTCATCTAAAGAGGTTTCTCATAGACTCTCCAGCCGCCTATTTATGTGGTTGTCAAGAATTTCAGTAGGATGTTGAGGATCTTCTATTTGAATGCCCGCATCATGTCCATAAAATTCGCAATCCTATATGTAATATCTTGATAGTTGCAGAAACATTTATGACCAACTTCTGATCAAAATTCAACAGACAATATTCTGTTTTAGCAAATGTATGTAAAAATATTCGAACATTGTTTATGTAATTTAGTTTCAAGTTTATTTTAATCTTTATATAAATTTCGGTATCTTTTATTTAGATATCTTAGCTTTAATTCTGACATATAATAATAATAATAATAATAATAATAATAATAATAATAATAATAATAAATATTACAAACAGTTATAATAATAAAATAATAACAATAACAAAATAACAATATTACCTCCACTACTACTACTGCTAATAATAATAATAATAATAATAATAATAATAATAATAATGATAATGATAATAATAATAACGATAATAATAATGATAATAATAATATGTCAAGTTACAATAACTATTTTTAACATTATTCAACTCAAATTTTCTAAATATCTTCTTGATATTCTCTGAAATCTTCGTCACACGATATTTTCTTGCCTTTACTTAATCATTTAAGACGGTTATGGGTGGAGACCCTGAGGGGTCAGTTTCGGGCCTTTTTTATTTATAATTTTTTGTCAATTACTTGGATGCGTATGTATCGTGTACCTCGATTTTAAACGATAATGATACGACTTTCTTTGTCACTGACAAAGACCCACTTCTGGTTAAAAATATAGCAGAAAATTCGGTTGAACTGCCGAAGTATGATTTTGGTTAAATCGTCTTACAATAAATACGAGAAAAACTGGAAATATAATTTTATCTTTAAATTTTGTAATTAGCTTTAATAGCGTTGACACATCTGAACAAGTTGGATTACTGGGTATAACGTCAGATAGTAAACTGAAGTGGGAAAAACGTGTAGATAACATTTGTAAGAAATTAAGGAGATCTATCTAGAGTAATTTTGTTTACTAAAAGAACTAAGAACTACAGTTACTCATATATTACTAACTGTATATAATGCCTTTTTCCACTCAATTTTAAATTATGGTATTAAGCTTTGGGGAATTCGCCTTCAGCAATGAAGTTTTTGTTTGGCAGAAAAAATCTATAAGATGTATTCAACGACTCTCTAAAAGAGATTCTTGTAGATAGAGTTTTATTTCTTTGCAAATTATGACATTGTCTTCCTTGTTCATTTAGGCCTACACTAATTTGATTTATATCAAGAAACATAAACAGGACATTTTTGAAAGCTCTTCTTGTCATAATTGTTGTTGTTGCAAATTAACACGAAAAATATCAAGCAACCTAATCTTGAAATCCAGCAAACTATCCACCAAAGCAGCCACCAGAGTGCATTATTCCAGCAAGCAAGCACGCAGAGCAGCCGTCAGCGCTGCTAGCTTGGAATCCATCACAGAAACAAGCACCGTGGGAACCGGGCTTAAATTAGAAATAAACGATAACAGAACAGGATTAGATTCGTTCTAACGGTGTGAGAGATAAAACAATAGACTATATCATAAAGATAGTAGGCCTATGATGAAAAATTTCGATATACAGTAGCTGTGCTGCTTAGCCCTCATCAAGATGTTTCAAATCCATATTTTTTTCTTTCCATGAGTGTACGGTCTGGAACAGACACGTAACAAACGTTTTTAGAGTCGGTAACATATACTTTACGATTGATTTATACATGCAGTCGGTAACATATACGTTGCGATATGTCGGTAAGAGATACGTTGCAATTGAATTGTAAAGTCGACTACATACATTGCGATTGATTTTACAGTTGGCAACAGATACGTTGCGATTGATTTTACAGTTGGCAACATATACGTTGCGATATGTCGGTAAGAGATACGTTGCGATTGAATTGTAAAGTCGACAATATACGTTGCGATTGATTTTACAGTTGGTAACAGATACATTGCGATATGTCGGTAAGAGATACGTTGTGATTGAATTGTAAAGTTGATAACATATGTTGCGATTGATTTTACAGTTGGTAACATACGTTGCGATATGTCGGTAAGAGATACGTTGCGATTGAATTGTGAAGTTGATAACATACTTTGCGATTTATTTTACAGTTGGCGACATATACGTTGCGATATGTCGGTAAGAGATATGTTGCGTTTGAATTGTAAAGTTGATAACATACGTTGCGATTGATTTTACAGTTGGTGACAGATACGTTGCGATATGTTGGTAACAGATATATTGCGATTGAATTGTAAAGTTGATAACATACGTTGCGATTGATTTTACAGTTGGTGACATATGTTGGGATTGATTTTACAATTGGTAACAAAAACGTTGTGATTTATTTGTACAGTTGGTAACAGATACATTGCAATTGATATGTACAGTTGGTAACAGGTACGCTGGGATTAATATGTAATGTCGGTAAGAGATATGTTGCGATTGAATTGTAAAGTCGATAACATACATTGCGATGATTAAAGGCAACCATTTACTGAGTTCATTGCTAATATGTTAACTGGAGGTGCACTGATTTTTTTTTTTGGGGTAGAAACGTGAAATGTCCAGGGTTCAGATTTAGGGCTAAACGAGGGCAAGAGTCGTCAACGGTCCAGTTTGACATCACTGCATAAGGCGTTGTATGTCAGGGGAGGAGTGCATCACGAGTTCGGGATGCACATCTTGGAACACCTGCAGCTAGTCAAATGCAAGAAAAGAGGCAAACATTCTTTTGCTTCTATGTATGGATCATGTCATCTCTCATTTCAATTACAAAAAGTAGAACAGTTCATTAAACGCTGAATATCTAAGTTAAAGCTACAATAGAGCGTCTCGTTCAGGCCAGTGAAAACGTAAACAAAGTGTAGGTAACGTGTGGGGTGAGGACGAGCCGTGCGATAAACACGAGGGATGCACAAGGTTTTAGTTGCATTTATGGCGGAGCATTAATCGAAATTATATTTTTCCAAAAACACACAAAACAAAAAACATAAATTGCATAACGTTATCATATACTGTACACATTTTAACAAACAAGCAATTATAACGTTGAAATAATTCAATATAACAAATCAAATTTTGTACAGGGACATCACTTTATTTTTACCAACATTTTTAACATTAACCTGGCTATACTCGGAAACACTGTTGCCCCCTTCCATTACAGGAGTTTGATGTTACTAGTGCAATATGTAAACAAATCATTTTACTGGGTATAGGAGGAAAGAAAAGTAGTGTATCCATTTATGTTTTAGGGAAATACGATATTACGATTTTCAGTTTGATCATCACTTTTACGGAATTTATCAAAATACAGTAGAGTAGTAACATTTTTTTTCAAAAACTCAACTTTTCAGGCGGCTATGTTCGTTATGTAATGTCTACTTTATTTAGCATATTAATTATTGGTGTTAACATACAATATAGAGAGTGCATTTAAATTGAGGGGCTCATAAGTAAAGGGCTGTAAGTGCACTTAAGTTACTTTTGAGAAAATGGGGTTTAAATATTTAAGCTTTCGTAAAATCGGTGAAATTTTTATTTAAATTTTAATATGTGATGCGATTAAAATATCCCTTTGCCACTAAAATTTTAGATACTTTTTCTTACACTGGATGCACTTAACTCATGTTATTACAAATGTCACTAGCATTCCTTTGCTTCTAGCCACCTCAATTCAAAAAAAGTAATCTGAATTTTTAAACAAGTTGCTGAAAATGGTTGCCGTTCATTACAATGCAGGCTTCAATTCAGTACGCATATTATTAAAAACATTTTGAAGCATATTCTATGAAATTGAATTTATCGTTTCTTGAATATAATTTTTTAGTACGATATTATTAATATAGGTTCTTTCTTCTATAGAAAACGCAATCATATTCATGAAACACACTATACACTACAGTGTTTACTTCACTGCTTGAAGACTTCGAATGCAACAGCGGCCGTAAGTTTGTGTGTCTGACGGAGCAAGGACATTAGTGAAGGGGTGAGAGTGAAGTACATTCAGAAATGCAGGTACAATAAAAATGCAAGTAAAAATAAAATGATGTCCCTGTACTTATATGATGTTGCTTTCAATGAGCATTTTTTACGGTCTGTAGGACTGACATAATATCACCGTCTTCTGTGGCCGAATTAACAAAACTACAGTACTGTAATTATGTTTAGAGGAAACATTGTTGCCACTTCAGACCAATATACTGTACTTTTGTTAATTCGGCCACAGAAGACGGTGATATTATGTTAGTCCGACAGAGAATGAAATTCATGACCGTAAAAAAATCTGCTTGAAATCAACGTAATGGGCCTAAGTAGCAAAATTTGATTTGTTATATTGAATTATTTCAACGTTACACTTGCTTGTTTGTTAAAATGTGTATATGATAAAGTTATGCAATTTGTGTTCTTTTGTTTTGTGTGTTTTTGGAAAATATAATTTCAATTAATGCTCCGCCATAAATGTTGTAACTACTCGTAAAACCTTGTGCATCCCTCGTGTCTATCGTACGACTCGTCCTCCCCCCCCCCCACACGTTACCTGCACTTTGTTTACGTTTTCACTGTGCCTAAACGAGACGCTCTACTGTAATAAATGGTAATCTAAGGACCTTAACTTTTCATAAGTGAAGGTTATATTTTTTCCTTAAAACTAAAGCAACAAGGAATAAATATGCCAGACAAGAGTAAAAGTAGGCTGGGGTGAAGTCTTGGGGGCAGCACTGGTTTCAGATTATATAAGAAGGACTTGGAGCTGTGGACTCCTAGGACTTATCAGACTACTCGTGTGGGGATGGGACCTGGCTCTATCAGGGGCTGAGACAGGATGTCCCACCTATCAAGTCGGCTGATCGAAAAGAGTTTGGAGTTCTGGGCCCCTGGAGTTTATCAAACTACTAGGAGGAACCGCATGTAGGATACTGGTCTAATTGTTAGCTATAGAAATACGTCTGTGAACCGAAACGTTGAGAACATCAGGTTAACAATGTTGAGTGCACCAATTTTCCTATTTTCTGCCTTCCTTTTAGTCTCGCACATGATCCGTATAACTTAAGGTCGTGTATCATCCGATATCGTTTTCTGCCCCGAACTTTTCTCCCGTTCACCATTCCCTCCAATGCATCCTTCAGTAGACAGTTTCTTCTCAGCCAGTGACCCAACCAATTCCTTTTTCTCTTCCAGAACACTTTCAGCATAATTCTTTCTTCACCCACTCTTTCCAACACGTCATCTTTTCTTATTCTGTCTGTTCATTTTACACGCTCCATTCCTCTCCATATTCACATTTCAAATGCTTCTAGTCGCTTCTCTTCACTTCGACGTAATGTCCAAGTATCTGTCCCCATGCAAGTCACACTCCACACAAAGCACTTCACTAGTCTTTTCCTTAGTTCTTTTTCCAGATGTCCACAGAAAATGTTCCTTTTTCTATTAAAAGCTTCCTTTGTCATAGCTATCCTCCTTTTGACTTCCTGGCAGCAGCTTATGTTACTGCTTCTAGTACACCCCAAATGTCTGAAGTTGTCCACTTTATCGTCTCATTTCAAATTCGCACGTTTACCTTCTTTATTTTTCTTCTGACAACCATGGTCTTCGTCTTTTTGGCATTTATCTTCATCCCATACTGCTCACAGATGGCATTTAGCTCCTGTAGCATATCCCTTAATATCGTCTTTTCTTCTGCTAACACCACCATATCATCAGCAAATCTGATGCACTTTATTCTTATTCCTCCCACTATCACCCGTCCTATGTTCTGAAAACAGTTCTTCACTAAATCTTCCAAATAGATGTTGAACAGGGTAGATGATAAAGGACATCCTTATCGTACTACTCTCCCTATTTCACTTCCTGCTGACATTTCTTCGCCTATCTGATTTTGACTCGCTGTTTCATATGAAGGTTACAGAACAGCCTCCTCTCTTTCCAATCCATATCCATTCTCTTCACGATCCTAATCAGTTTATTCCCATCCACTCTGTGAAATGCCTTTTCTAGGTCCACAAATACTATATATGATTTATATTATGATATATGCAATAGGTATATTTCTCAACAGATTCGGTTCTGCTGATCCTTCACATTTCTGTGTTCGGGTCGGCGGTCCCTTACTTAAACTATTTACAGCTTAAAACACAGACGTATCGTGACCTTAAAACCTCCTCTTACTATTTCTTTCATGTCCCTTCACTTTCACTTAACCCTCCCTCTAATTTATTCCCTCCTTATCCTACTTCACTTCTCTTATTCTCAGCTACACTTGAAAACTATAACTAGTTTTCTCATTCAACTTCAGTCCCCTTTTCTCATAACTAAATACTTCCTTCTTGTAAATAACAATACATTTAAACTTATTTAATATAGAAGATACTCGTACAAATACTATATAGGGGAGAGTCGGGTAGTATCGGACATCGGGTAATATCGGACAGTGCGTTTCTTTCATCTACCACCATATGGTAGCACCTGAATGAAATGGTTACGTTTCTCTATGCGACATCACAGAAACGTAACCATGTCAATCAGGTACTATCATCGTGTGGTAGATGAAAGAAACTCACTGTCCGATATTACCCGATGTCCGATACTACCCGACTCTCGCCTACACTTCTTTATTCTTCTCTAGCTATCTTTCGCCGATTGTTCGTAGCACATCAATTGCATCTCTCGTACCGTGTTCCTTCCTGAAGCCAAACTGCTCTTCTTCCAACTGTTCTTCCATCTTAGAATACAAACGTCGATTCAGTATTCGCAGAGAATCTTCGCCGTGTGTGATATCAGGCTGATAGTCCTGAACTTGTTACATTTCTTAGCATTATTATTTTTTATATTGGCAGCAACACTATCTTTTAAAATATTCAGGCAATTCGCCTTTCTTATATATTTCGTTCATAATGACAGAATTTTCTTCTTGTCTTCACTCAAGAATTTCACTAATTCAATGGTAATTCATATGTGTCTATGTGCGTACATACCTATGTATTTTTTAAGTCTCTTTATCCACAACATGTTCCATTGTTGAGTTGCTATACTACATGCTGAGTATTTCCTTTACATGTTCTAGGAAGTCCTATTCATTGCTGTATGTACATTGTTTGCCAAATCCTGAGTATTAGAATGGAATGTGTGTGTATGTGTGTGTGTATATATAATTAACATTAGCATACATGAATTGCAAAATATAAAATACGTATCGGCTTCTCTGTGGACTCTAACAACCCCTCACGACAGAACTTATCTCCACAGTCCACTGTTTAACCAACTGAGCTATTTATATATATTGGAAAGTAGTGTGATAATCACATACAGTTCTGCTTGACGGTGCGTCTTTCGAATGTAGGGGCTAATGTGTTATACAACAGGTCAGGCAAAAGAACGGACGATTATAAATAGTTTGTTATTAACTCGAAAATTTATTTTTTTTTTCAAAATTACACATTGAAATCATAAAGTTCATAGTCTGCCATTTATTTCTTGAAAAGAACATCCTTTAAGTGACTACCATTCACGTGTATAGCCAGTGCCAGCGTTTCTGGTGCGTATTCTTGAGTAAAAAGCCAGTCAATGAGCACTTATTGCCAGTGCAGCTGAGAACGGTACCACCCAACACATCACGTCAGCAATCTGTCCTCTGCGTCAAAGGCAAAACACTCGCACTTCGTGTTTCTGGGGTGTGTCCTTGAGTACACTGTCCAGTAAGTGGCATCGGCTGAGAGTGGTACCACCTCCTAAACAGATGTAACGTCAGCAATCTACCAATCACAGTTGTCAGCTTCTTTTTCGCCCACATTTTGAGGCAAAGATAAGATAATCGCTCTCAACGTTCGCATTACTTATTTCACACCCCAGAAACGGTGGCACTGGCTGTACGCACTCTTCACATGTCCGACTACGTAGTCCATAGATCAGCGCAGCGTATCTCTGAAACATTGTTGTCTGGAGTACGCACGGTTCTTCTTCTACCTGGTGGATTTTTCTTCAGTGTCGAACAACCTTCCTCAAAGACGGTAACCCGTATTTTAATCGCACGAGCAGATGGAACAGGATCATGGCGCCATAAATTAAAATTACGACGAAATTCAAATCTAGCAACCTCAAAACTATAGTCTTGCAATGGTTCTTAATGAAGCCTGCCATAAATGTCTCTAGAAAGTACGGGACATTTTTACTATCGACTTTTTTTTTTTTTTTTTTGGCAAGGAAATTGAAGTTAGAAGTTACTGAAAAAATGTATTAAATAAGACTGAAACATGGAAGTTAACAAAAGAAAGGACATTATTGCCTTTAAACAATGTTTATCCATGTCAACTTATTTACGTCACTTGATAGTACTTTGCACTTAGCTTTTTTTATTATTTATTGTCATTTATTGTATTCCATAGACCTTACATTAGCAATGAAATTTTAAGATTAGGAACAACTCAGCAATTATTTTTTTTAAAGTGATATGAGGTGGTGCCTAACAATACCATTCGAACAATAGATAATTTCAACATTCATTTTTGAAATAAACATCAGGTAGAGAAATTATTGATTTTTAGATTATGAAATAAAGTTTTATTAAATTATGGGACTTTTGAGCGTCCCGACAAAAATTACGGGGACACCGAACACAGCTACCGGCGTAGCTCAATCGGCTGATGCACTTGCCTGCTGATCCGGAGTTGCACTCGGGTGTGGCTTCAATTCCCGCTTGGGCTGATTACCTGGTTGGGTTTTTCGAGGTGTTCCCCAACTGTAAGGCGAATGTCAGGTAATCTATGGCGAATACTCGGCCTCATCTCGCCCAATACCATCTCGCTGTCACCAATTCCATTTACGCTAAATAACCCAGTAGTTGATACAGCGTCTTTAAATAATCAAGCAAAAAACTTCGGACACCTAGGTAAAACAGGGGACTGGAACGTATGGTAAGCTTACTTTTCATTGCAAAACCACGTTGTGCACTGCTCCACCTTTCCATGATGACTAAATGTATTGGTATTAGAATATGAGCGCAATTTATCGCCTCTGAACTGTGCTACGAGAGATATACACTCCTTAAAATCGTCCTTCCTTTACCCGTCTATTAATCTTCTGAAGTATTATTTAAGTATTATGGCGACGGTTTTCAAAATACACGTTACGGAATATTTGGCTTTATTGCTTGCTTCGTACCTGACCACAAGTCACAACGTAGAAACGAAAGTTGTAAGAAAATAGGCTACAAATATTGTTCTCGCCAAGCTTAGACGACCTCACTCACAGCATTCTGCTGACTCGTGCCATACCCAAAACATAATAAATCATACGGTGCATGCCTGTTAGTTATTCAGCGTTGTCACATTATGACTCTGAATTAGTCCATCCGCTGGGCTGAGGCAAGTACGATTTTTTTAACAGAGAAGTTAGTAGTTATCTCTTGCGGCAAGATAAGTTGATCTCTCTACTCGGGCAGAGGCCGTCTATGTTTGGCAACGCTGTTATAAAGCAATTCAGTTATCGGACGAGGCCAACTGCGTAACA
Organism: Periplaneta americana; assembly: GCF_040183065.1. Lineage (NCBI taxonomy): Eukaryota > Metazoa > Arthropoda > Insecta > Blattodea > Blattidae > Periplaneta > Periplaneta americana. The sequence continues at coordinate 87,158,612 of NC_091124.1, read as the reverse complement.
TAAACATCGGGAGCATGTTGATGTGACTTCTTTGACTTCTTTCCTCTGAGCTGGTGTCGTCTAAGTTTGGTGAGTACAATATGTATGAAATTTACTTCGCGACTGAACAGTCTGCCGAACTATTCGAATAGTTTAGTCAACTGTCCGAAGACAGTACTGAACCTCACAAGTGATATCAGTAAGACACTGCTTGTGAGGCAACTAATCCAGGAGATAATAGGGAAGGGTGGTCAATTCCTTTCCCCCTCCATTACATATACCGCAGATTAGCTACATCCAATATCATTGTAGGTCATCTTTTTCTTTTCACGAGTGTACCTACATAATGTACCTATTTTATTATTTCAATTGAAGTATAGATATTTCACGCAAGCTCTGTATTTTCTTATATCCTCTGCCACTTTTCTTTTTTTTTTTATTGACAACGACTGTGCGTGTTTATGTGTTTTGGAATCTAGTCCTGTTCAACTGAAAATTAACTGAAACAATACCAAACAACTCTTGGCATTTATTGGCATTAGCAAACGTAATTGCTCATTAATGTAATTATCCATAAAACAGGGAGAAACAACTAATCACAAGGGAAACATTAATTTACTCGTGTCTGCCTGTTCAAGATAACCGGTTTGACATTTCTAATCGTAGAACTTTCTCTGCTCACGCAAGGTGACGCATCATTGCGTCAAAATGGCGACGTTTGCTTATGTCCAAATGACGATCGCGCGGCGTGACGGAAGCGTATCATAGCAACGGTTGTGATAGAAAGGTGCAGACATTTGTGTGTTGCAACTTGGCGGTGTTAAGTGGGCACAAGGCAGCCCTCACTCTCTTGAATCGCACCATCTGGCGGACAGACTCGTGTAATTTCATGGATTGCGTCGAGAAAGAGGAATTTAAAGTAATTGTCCATCGTGGAAAGCTGGAGCGCCCATTTTCTGTGACAGTGCAAAGGCCAGTACTAGCCTAGTTTCAGAAGGAAATAATAGCCTCACCTTATTTCTTCTTCTTTTTGTTCGAGTAACAGAAAGACATATTGTGACACTGTAGATTGGAATCAAATGCCTATTGATAAAATGAAAGTTGGCAGTATCGCTGAAAAATTAAAATTAATGATGATGATGATGTTTATGATGATGATAATAATAATAATAATAATAATAATAATAATAATAATAATAATTAAAGGTATGCATGCTACACTCAATGATGACGTATAAGAGCATGGGATAGACCTTCCTACTTCCATGATCACAGCGCTAGAATGAGGTAGTGTGGTCGGCAATTCAATTTGACAGCAACCTGAGTGGGCCCAGGGACCATTCAAGAAGTTTTGACGAGAGAAACACCACCACCACCACCACCACCACCACCACCACCACCACCACCACCACCACCACCACCACCAATGATTGAATCCAGGACCTTCCAGACCATAACCAGTTGCTGTGCCAATTGAGCTAACTGTCCGTATAATATTAGTATTTACACTTAGACTTCATCAAACACTTAAGAGTTCATATTGAAAATATTCATTCATTCATTGTTCTGCCCAAGGGCAGGTCTTTCACTGCAAACCCAGCTTTCTCCAATCTTTCCTAATTTCTGCCTTTCTCTTTGTCTCCTCATATGATCCATATATCTTCATGTATATTATCCGATATCTTCTTTTGCGCCGAATTTTCTCCCGTTCACCATTCCTTCCAGTGAATCCTTCAGTAGGCAGTTTCTTCTCAGCCAACTCCTTTTCCTCTTCCTGATGAGTTTCAGCATCATTATTTCTTCACCCACAGTTGCCAAAACAGCTTCATTTCTTATTCTGTCTGTCCACTTCACACTTTCCATTCTTCTCCATAACCACATTTAAAATGCTTCTATTCGCTTCTCTTTACTTCGTCGTAATGTCCGTGTTTCTGCTCCATACAATGCCACACTCCATATAAAGCATTTCACTAGATGGAAAATACATAGACACGAAATTAAATTACCTTTGACGGGCTAATATTTTAATGCTTTTCATGTGACTTAGTTGAAACATCTCATCATCTTCGTGGCTACAGTATTTCGTCTGGATGCATATAATATTTAACTTACCATAACTAACCTCGACTTAGTCTTAACACTAAAACTACGCAACGTTGCTTGAGAGCGAATGGCTAGTGTTGTTCTGGGTGGCTCAAAAGCCGCGACCTCCATGAACTAAGTCCGATGAAAAGGGTGTAGTAGTAGTAGTAGTAGTAGTAGTAGTAGTAGTAGTAGTGGTGGGTGGTGGTACTAATAATGGTGGGTGGTGGTACTTGTAGTGGTGGGTGGTGGTACTTGTAGAGGCGGGTGGTGGTACTTGTAGAGGCGGGTGGTGATACTAGTAGTGGTGGGTGGTGGTACTAGTAGTGGTGGGTGGTGGTACTAGTAGTGGTGGGTGGTGGTACTAGTAGTGGTGGGTGGTGGTACTTGTAGTGGTGGGTGATGATACTAGTAGTGATGGGTGGTGATACTAGTAGTGGTGGTGGTGGTGGTAGTAATGATGTGGTGGTGGTGGTGGTGGTGGTGGTAGTAGTAGTAGTAGTAGTAGTAGTAGTAGTAGTAGTAGTAGTAGTAGTAGGGTAAAGTTGCCTAATTCCGTGATACCCCTAATTCCGTGATACGTTTTTTTCACTGAATGTCACGGGATTGGGTATCTTGCTAGGAAGTTCACCGAGGTCTCAAAAGTAGGCGAAAGATGCACTCTTTCGAGAAAGATGTCTGGCGCTATGGTCGAACGGCAAAGCTTTGACTGACATTCAATTTAAAAAAGGTATCACGGGATTAGGGATATCACGGAAATAGGCAACTTTACCGTAGTAGCAGTAGTAATAGTCAGAGAGAGCATTTGGTGTACGTAAACCGTTGAGTTAACTGCTACATGCACTATATCGTAAGGTATTAGGGAGCAAGGAAGGGAGGGGGTGAATGTCATTGTGCCGCTACAATAACAACGACTAGAGTACAGTTCCTGCAGAAAATTATCTTCACTATTCAGTAATTTCACTTTATAATATTAAAAAACTTATTGTTTATATTGTACATTTAATTACAACATACATAGTTCTATGTTACATGATATTAATATAGCTACATAAGACCAATATATTGTATATAAATACAACATAGAAAACATAGTATTTTACTTTGTACTACTTTGCTCTTCTTCATGACTGCATTTCTTACAGTGCACTACAATATACTTCATTAAGCTTTTCTGCTTTCAAGTCGTCAGACCACAATAATCGCATTGATTTTTCAAACAGAGCTTTTCTGCTTTCATTTCGTCAGACTACAATAATCGCATTGATTTTTCAAACAGAGCTTTTCTGCTTTCATTTCGTCAGACCACAATAATCGCATTGATTTTTCAAACAGAGCTTTTCTGCTTTCATTTCGTCAGACCACAATAATCGCATTGATTTTTCAAACAGAGCTTTTCTGCTTTCATTTCGTCAGACTACAATAATCGCATTGATTTTTCAAACAGAGCTTTTCTGCTTTCATTTCGTCAGACCACAATAATCGCATTGATTTTTCAAACAGAGCTTTTCTGCTTTCATTTCGTCAGACCACAATAATCGCATTGATTTTTCAAACAGAGCTTTTCTGCTTTCATTTCGTCAGACTACAATAATCGCATTGATTTTTCAAACAGAGCTTTTCTGCTTTCATTTCGTCAGACCACAATAATCGCATTGATTTTTCAAACAGAGCTTTTCTGCTTTCATTTCGTCAGACTACAATAATCGCATTGATTTTTCAAACAGAGCTTTTCTGCTTTCATTTCGTCAGACCACAATAATCGCATTGATTTTTCAAACAGAGCTTTTCTGCTTTCATTTCGTCAGACCACAATAATCGCATTGATTTTTCAAACAGAGCTTTTCTGCTTTCATTTCGTCAGACCACAATAATCGCATTGATTTTTCAAACAGAGCTTTTCTGCTTTCATTTCGTCAGACTACAATAATCGCATTGATTTTTCAAACAGAGCTTTTCTGCTTTCATTTCGTCAGACCACAATAATCGCATTGATTTTTCAAACAGAGCTTTTCTGCTTTCATTTCGTCAGACCACAATAATCGCATTGATTTTTCAAACAGAGCTTTTCTGCTTTCATTTCGTCAGACCACAATAATCGCATTGATTTTTCAATCAGAGCTGCAATGGTAACATGATTTACTTTCTCTAGCTCTTCGGATGTCAATAGAAACATTTTGCCCACACCTTCAGTTTGACGTGCCCTAACAATAACATTAGCAACGGATCTTGTTTGCAATATTTGTCGTTTCGTCTATAGATACCCACAATTTTTCATCTTTTAAGGTTTCTCTAATTTCACGTAAGACATCTTCATAACATTTTGCTAAATAACCCGTACGCAGAGCAGATTGTCGGGATAGAGTTCTACCTGTATATTTTTGCAAAAATGATCTGACACATGGGTGTTTCAGTTTTTTAAATGGAATATTTGCCCTAACGAACATGTGGCCCAAGTCTTGGTAAAAATCACATTCCATATTTGAACTCGTGGGAATAGCTTCGACTTTCTTCAAATTCAACAACTTAAAACATTCCTTGTGTCTTTTAGAGTTGTAGTGTTTTTGTACATGGTAACTCTTGTTCCCCAGTAGATCGACTCTACATACCTTGCATGTAAGTTTTTAACCATCCGTGGAAAAGTGCTGCTTTCCGAACTCCTCAACAAATCGCTGCAATTGTACATGCCGAGGCTTTTTTTTCCCGCATATAGTAAACTATGTTGTAATATAAAGGCAAATAAATGCTTTGCACTTACGGTAAACACAAGTAGAACTAATTAGAAGGACTGCGATAGGAAAAAAGTAAATACAGGAAATAGTGTAGAAGGACCAATAAAGAAGAATATGAAGAAGACAGGAAATTCAAATAAGCCAGGAAATGCACAGGTATTGAAAACTATCTAAGACAGCACGTGTAACATCAGAGAGCTCTGTGCGTACAATGACTGTACCTTGTAGGTAAGACCCCTTCCCCCACCTCGTGACGTAGTCAAAGCTCTCGGTATAGTAAACTTGTGTCCACCGATAACGTACCCCATCTGCTCTCTTTGGTAATAGTAGTAGTAGTAGTAGTACTTATAGTTGGAGAGTTTATTTAATACCCAAGCGGTGTCAAAGAGGGCACTTGCTTTTGAAAAGATAAGATAAGAGTTTGTTTATAGATTAGATCTTCTCAGATGCCGCTCCAATCACAACAAGCGGTAACATATTACAGTATGTCTACCAATAATTCCTGAGCAATTGTAATTGACGTTCTCATATCTACTCCACGAGGAATAAAAACCAATGTTGTCTTATCTGGAGTTGATTGTTGACGACAAAAAGACTAGTAACTTTAATTTAAATCTTAATTAAAAGTAATTTTAGAGCTTAAAATTTATTTACTGTGGTTGGTGGTGGTAGAAATCAAGGCAATGATGCCGATACAAAAAGAATTGTAACTAGGGATAATCTCTACAATAATAATGTGACAACATCGCTTGATATTACAAATATTAATGCGTGCAGAAAAGATATGTCCAACACAAAGTCTTCCACCTGGGGTAATTGAACGCTAGAACTATAGTAGCAGTAGCAGTAGCACTGATGATAGTGGTAAAAATTATAATACTAACAGTAATAATTTCCTTGTTTCTCCACAATACCATGGTTCTTCATTGTTTCCATTAGATAACATGATTGCCAAGGCGATACAGGAATAGGTGACGGGCAACACGCGGTAAATGGTGTTATGTACACATAATATGGTAATATATGTGAAGTAATGGTGAATATTTAATTGGGATTGCGAAGGAAATGGCTCATGGCCCTTGAAATTGATACTATCGAAGCGTCATTCGCCTGGAAGGACTTGAAAAACCACAAAAAATCCAAGTTAGGATATCCGACCATGGAATCGGACCACAGGCCTCTGAAATATAAGACGGGATTAATAGCCATTATTGCACCACGCTCCGAATAATAATAATAATAATAATAATAATAATAATAATAATAATAATAATAATAATAATAATAATAATAATAATAATAATAATAATGCATTGAAACAGAATATAGCTCAACTAAATATATTATTTTTAAAAATATATTAAAACCTCCTCATGGATTATAACAAACTCTTCCAAGTAGTTAGTAGTATAGGTATATATGCATGCGAACTGGACACCCCTATGGACTCGCTTACATTGTTCAGTTCCACAGAATCCTTTATTTTTTCTTTTAGTGTAGGTCGAATATAGACACACACACAAAAATACAAAAAGTGAACTAATAGCACAACTTGTTAGATAGAAAATAAATTTTTCGTTCACGGGAGCGGCGTGTCATTCAAAAGATTCAGGATCTGTAACAAACGAAACGGCTAACATTTTGCATGTTAATTTATAAAAATAATCATTGAAGAACTTATAAATCACTAGAATTAACAAAGGAGATGCTGAAATTACCAGCCTTCGTTTTCCAAACATTCTTGGCACCTGCCTAAATAATGATGCACCATTCGTTGCAATTCCCTTCGAAAGATTGAGACACTGTCTTGACGGGTATTGGTTTCCAGTTGTTCCATTGTATGCCAATTGGAATGTATACTTTGTTCCCCCCCCCCACAAATAGAAGTCGCATAAAATTAAGTAGGAGGATCTAGGGGCCATATAGGTTACCATTGCTAATAATTCTTTCGTCGAAACTGCAAGAATCGCTTGCATCGAGACATACCTGCTGCATGTACTATGGAAGTACGGAAAAAATTAGGTTCCCCTTAGTCAAACTCACCAAAAATGGAGTACGAAACCATTGTGACGTAGGGGCAACCGGCATCAACTTTGTTAAAAAATAATTGTCTTACTCCTTTCTCAGAGGTAGGGCCATGACATCGGTATATTTGTATCAGTTTCAGGTCGATTGAAGGTGAACACAAGACGCCAGACGTGTTTCAAGTATAGGCAGCGGAAGCGATTTTGACATACGCCTAAGCAAGTACTTTCCGTGTTTTGTATACGATTATTGCTTATTATAAAATCAAGACAATACAATAATTGTATATAAGGGTAAAAGGAGTCATACAGATGTTTGATGGAAATGATGCAGCTTCCATAAGTAATGCCCAAACTCTTCTTGGTGACCCAAATATTAAAAAAACAGTGTGAATATATTTAATCTAATTTTGGATTTATCCCCTCTACAATCGAATGTCTCGAAAAGACTGGTATGAAATTGGTGGAGCAATTTCGATAGTAAATAATCTCATCTCAAAAGTGAATGATCTGCAAGATGATATAGGGTCATTCCATATCAAATCAACAAGGCACTCAACCCGACCGACTCAGATTTCTTTCAAAATTTGAGGGTTTGTTTGACCTGCCATGCTAACTGAAACTGCCGAGTTTCATATGTCCTGTGCTTTTCATTTTCTGTCAGTGGCGTTTCAAACGTGAAGAAAACTCAGATTTTTGTAAGCACGCCGCTTCAATTAAAATTATATATCTCAACAACGTCTCCAGATAAATTTACAAAAATTGGGTGATACATTCTTAATATGTGATAGTTTTTATTACTTATATTGTTTTCTGCATCTATTCAATTACACTAAAAAAACATGGTGAAACAATTTTCATATATTCATATTTAAAAATGCGGGGGTTCTATTTTAATGAAAAAAATATATAGTACGCCTCAATTAGTGATATAATGAACTGATAAGTTTCAACTTGGAATCTTCATAGGTTATAAAGATAAAAATTATTATGTCACAGCAAGCGTAAGCTAACCGTATAAGTCGCGATAATTATGTCCCACACATTCGTTGTATTTAATTATATTTGATCATATTCTTGAATGTCGCTATGTAATTTAACATGTAGTACATAATTCGAATTTTTTAAATTATTACCTGAAATAAATTATTGTCACGTGGATTTTGTTAAACCCGTAGTTCTGTAAGAAATGCTTACCTTTCATTGCTGAGATGAAATAGCCTGATCATCTTTCCAGACAGGATGCTGCGTTGTTTCAACTGCATTTTAAAACTGCTTAGCAAGTATAATACCCATCCTAAACAGCAGGACTATATGAAACTTGTGTTCCAGGCACTGCGGTGGATTTTGCAAATCGAAGAGCAAGCATTTTTTCCTCTTCAGTATAGCCTTTTTTAGTCACATAAACGGTATTAATGTTTGGGAGATGATGCCTTGTCCAGTCGTACAATTCCCTAGGTGTAGTTATTTGTTTATCGGATGGTCTCTGCAAACTAGCACAAGCCGCAAACCTTTTAAGTGTCCCACCTACAACGTCGCATGCTCTTTTGGCATGCGATATGCAAAAATAATGCAATTCTGTTGGAAATCCAAAATCTTCTTCATGTAATGTGAGGTTCAGGAATTTTTTTTCTATTTTTATAATGAACAGAGAATCCATCGGAGAAATACATAATTTTTGTGGTGAATTACAGATGTTTGTTTTAATGACTCCATTATATATTTTTGAAACAGATGTACAGCTGTAGTGTCATATTTCGGGCAGTGTGAAATTATTACCAGATTTTTAATAGAGACTGTATCGGATGACGATTCGTTATGATATATTACGAAAGTATGAATGGTTGTCTGCACATTAGTCCTGTGATATGACTGAATTTCATCTTGGATTACGAAATAATAGTTTTCAGCGAAGTCGCATAACACAACAAGCAGGCATGGCTGTAGAAATGATTTCATATCACTTAGAAACTTACTTTGTTCAGATGATATAAATGAGTGAGTCAGTAAATCACCAAGTTTCTCCAAGAGACAGTCGAAAAATTTGTCTGTGGGTTTCATTATAGTCTCAAGCGTTGATCGGTCACTGATTCACTGCAGTTATACGAAACATTTCTCTAAACCCTCTCTTATTTTGAATGGTTCAGGACATTCTGTACATTTCCTGAACAAGCAATTTATATGAGGAGGATTGCACACCATAGTAGCCAAGAAATGTTAAGTTGGAAAGTATAAAGAAAAATTTTCTTGAAATCCACGTAGACCTGAAACTTTAATAAATTGCTTCCGGCATAAGTTTTACATTCTGATAGGACACAAACACAGACAGTATAGTCCACTAAATCCAGCTAGAATACAATTTCTTTGTCAGGGTTAGAATTTTTAAACACTGCATATAATTAATTTCTGCTCATGTGATTTACTCCCTGATTCTTTAATCACAACAAATATTTCTTACCAGGCATCATTCTGCTTCTCTCGTCAGAACAACAGAATTCTTTAACTTTATCGGCAACAGCCGCGAGCAAGGGTTTTCCAGGTTTCGGATTTGGTGAACACAAAATTCCCTTTCCCTTTTTCAGGACTTTGGCTTTCCGAATTATGTATTCGAAAGCTGAAAGAAACTCTTTTTTATATTATTTACGCTGCAGCTTTTAGGTAGTAGTGTTAAAATGGTGATTTTCTCACTTTTACCTGAATTTTGAAAATTTTCCTGCAACTGAGACAAAATTTCAGAATCAGAAAGGTCCTGGTTCCTCGGCATCTTTATATCGAAGACTTTGTCTTTTACAATATTTTCAAATTTCTGTCTCTTATATTTCTCTTGTTGTAGCCTTTCTTGTTTAATAAGGAACACACCTTGGTCAAAAAGACTTGTATTTAATGAACTTACATTTGCTGTAGAGTCGACGTATTCTTCATTACTAGAGTCATTATGAGGATTCTGCGTAACAGCATCATATTATATTTTTATTTCTTTGCGACACATAGCGCACACCTTTTGTTCCTGTTTTAAATCAGGAAATACATTAAGCATCCACGATATAACACTTCTTAAATTTTTCCTCTAATTACAGTGCCCTGATTTCTCGAAGGGATTGCAGCAAACATAGGCCTATAACTTAAAACGCGACTCCATTACATCGCACAAAACTACCACATACTACGAAAACTAACGACACTGCACTTGAAACAGATTGTACGTTTTGTATAAATTGAAGACTGTATTGTATAAACTGCCACTCATGACGGCCTGACAGATCGATGACGCAGCTTATCAGACAAGTAGGAACTCGTGCGCATGCAGTGTTGGTGTAAGACGGGGTTACGTTCTAGAAACCAACACATTGATATATTTTTTTACTGATATTCCTGAAACGTTTCCAAAATGAAACTTACACCAAGGGGAGAATACTCTTACCTCTATAACATACATTTTTCGCAAAATAATTTATGTCCTGCATTTATAGATATTCAATATTAAAATGTGTTTCACGTGACTATTCAATAAAGAATTCATTACTTTGATGCAAACCTATTTTTATTGAACCGTATGATCCCTTAGCTTTAAAATAAGCCCAAGTTTAAGATTCTATCTCAATTAGAAGAGAAGTTATGAATTATTTTTGTTGACATAGTATGCGACATTTTTACATTTTTTTTCGTATTGACAGAATTGCTGTAGGGATATCGTGCATTACTGAGGGCTAAAATTTTACATAATTATTTAACTTAAGGTTCCTTACCATCCTACCAAATTTAATGAAAATCTGAGGTGGTCGGGTTGAAAAGTGCACTTTTTTGTGTTGATTTGACATGGAATGCCCCTATAAGCAAAAAGGTGTGTGCGAAAATGAACACAGTAGTACAAAAAATCGGTGGTTTCAATTCATTATGCAAAATTGCAAGAGTTTTGTCAGATGACAAGTGCAATTGTTATCAACTTGATGTAGAAATGGATGATGTGAAATATTTTACATACGCGCCCTTGGTTTCAGGCGATGTAGACCGCAGTTTTTCCGCATACAAGGTTATACTGTCCGACACTCGGCGGTCATTTTCATTTGAAACTTTGAAAATGAATGTTGTTTATTGCAGCAGGAACCGAAACCAAGCGTACAACATACAAGAAAAGTAAGGTACGGAATAGATATGATAAATAAATTAATGTAACAGTTAAATATAGGGCATTCCAAAACTGTAATGCAAAACACTCTCTCTCTCTCTCTCTCTCTCTCTCTCTCTCTCTCTCTCTCTCTCTCTCCAGACTTATGTTTTACCACATCTGTGACAATTTAAGTATGATTTCCAACAATTATTCTCAACCTCACCAGCATTTTAGACCTTTCCGATATTAACCCTTATATACAATACTTGTATTGTCTTGATTTTATAATACGCAATAATCGTATGCAAAACATGAAACGTATTTGTTTAGGCGTGTGTCAAATTCGCTCCCGCTGCCTGTACTTGAAACACGTCGACTACATTCTGTCCGGCGTCGTGTGTTCACCTTAAATTTAATACAAATATACCGATGTCACGGTCCTCCTTCCTCCTACTTTCAAGTCATGAAAAATGGGGTAAGCTGAGCAGGTTCTTCGTAGCTCTGATTGTGTTCGGAATTTTCATATACATCAAAGTAAGCCTTATCTGAATACAAGGGGGGATAATAGTCAATATGTACATCACGCACCTTTATTACAATCCGCTCAAAAAATCGGCACCTACACAAGGATTGCTGGGTTGTGATTCTTGTAGAACAATTTTAAACGTTAATATCTGGAATCATTTCGTAGACGTGCGTACAGAACCATAATTTACGAGCATTTCCGTTTTCTGCAAAGGAAAGTTAAAACGATTTTCTAGAGAGATAGCCTAGTTCAGGGTAAGAAGGTGCAAGATTCCCATAACATTGAATAGCTGGTGGATGTCATATTTTGTTTACTTGTAACAGAAATTGGTAAAATTTAATCCGTATTTTTAACTAAATCATTTCCACTTTCTGCAAAAGGAAAGAAAAATGTTTTGCATAAGTAACTATCATATTACATGTATCAATATTTTCAAAGCAGAGACCTGTGGCTTGATTCTTTTAAAGTGTGCCGTTTATGTTCAATGTCGAATGATATGTCACGAAAATTTCAACATTGGACGTCAGTTGCTTTAAAATGACAATGAATTATGTCATACTATCTGAAGTAAATTACTTGGCGACGACAAAGAGTCACACTAGAGCATTTTATTATATGTACAAGCAGACCAATCCACCATGTTGAATTCCAGGCGAGTGACGTGCATTACGAGAATCTCTATTATCTCAATGAAATATATTACTATGGCAACAGACCCAATGTCACCTAGAATAATTGACTGTGGGATTCAACATGGAGGACTGGTTTGCTCGGGGACTATAGTCTTTTAAATCACACTATTCTGACGTTACTTGCTTAGCAACGGACCGTTCAGATGAAAATAATACAGTAATAATTCCATTGTAAATACTTGTACAGATATATGGTGTTTATTAATAAAGAAATAAAGGAAAATAATCATCAATAATATATCATATGAATTGTATTAAACTTATTATAATTTCATTTAGTACCGAGGACATCATACCAGAAGGGCGTATCAACAAATGCAGCATTATTTAAATATTTTAATAGAAACTATTTATGTTTGAAAACAATCGTTTGAGAATTACAATGGGCATGAGGAAGAATCAAAGAGTGTACCTTGTTATGTAGACAAGAGTAGGAAAAATTATTCTATATTTAAATGGCTCTAATGTAAAGTGCAGTTTTATTGATACGCCCTTCTGGTATGATGCCGTCAATATTCAAAAGAGCCAATTAGTTAAAAATCTAAAAATCGCAGTAATACCCAATCGAACCCCTGTGGTGGCTGAGTGGTCAGACCTCCGGCCTATCACGCAGGCGGCCCAGGTTCGAGTTCCGGTTAGGTCTGAGATTTTTCATTCAAAAATCCACAGTGACACTTGTGGCGAATAAGATCGCAGTTGAGGTTTTTCTCGGGGTTCTCTCGTTTTCCCCATATTAGGCATCTACATCATTCCGTCACCATATCTCCATTTTGTCGTCATTCCATAGTATTCCCCGAACGCCGGCTGGCGACGCACGGAGGGGATTTGCCTAGGGACGAGGGAGATTGCCTGCTCGAAACCTGGGCACACAGCGAACCTTAGTGTAATCAGCCGGTGTGGATTTGGGAATGCGACTAGCTTGAGGGATAGCGCAATAGAACGTAACAGGTCGCAGTGCTGGGTCATAGTGCCCCCTCCTGTAAATTCCATTCCAATACCCAAACAAGAACATAAACGTTTCACGCAAGTATTTGGCTCCTATGAATTTCATGTCAATTTCTTTTTAACAAAGAGTGTAGCTACGCTGAGAACTGGTCTAGGCCATAAGCAATATCATACAAACATTTTTCGGTGAGCACTTTACACTGACGTCTAGACTTGTTGTCTTTAAAGGCTTCCTACCCCACGAAAGTAGTTTATGAATAGCTGTGCGGCTCGAAGCTTTGGCACCACGGAAACTTTTTTAAAAGCGTCTTTGAGTTCCCACATGCTGATTGTGTTAGCACATATGAATCATATGAAAACTCTCTTTGTGGAATGGAATACATCAACTGACCCATTTTATTCTTTGTAGTTACACAGATCACAACACGTAAGAAAAACAGACGCGACAGCACTCTAGAGTGATAGCTTTGACTCGAACATGACCATTTTGTGCTCCGACTCTCACGGATGAAGCAAACGCCATTTGACGGCGAACCTTTCTACTGCTATGACTGTATATGAATATTAGACAACTTAAGTCTAAAACCAAAACAATAAACATAGGTAACATTAATCTTTAGCTCAATTGGGAATGTTCAGAAGAACAGTAGGCTATATGAAAAATGTTTCCGAAAAATAGACTCACAAAATTGTTTTCATTAACTGCCATGGAAACAGACCATTTTTGTTATTCGATTTTCACTCTTTTACCTTTAAGTTGTTAAGGTTTTTATTCTCTATGAACCACACATTAGACAGGTACAAATTTCGGGTCTCCTTTCTCGCGTGGTCAACACTGCCAAGTGTCAGCTCGGAGACACTATGGGATAGCGCACAACGGACGAATACCTAGTCAAATGGACAGAAAAACAAACCTTCCATAATTTAATCCCTTTTAATCTTACGACAAGGATCATATCTCGATGTCGTCCCATTTTGAAGAATCTCAAGGCAATGTGAAAAATGCTACCAGACCTCAATATTTTTAATTGGTTATTTTACGACGCTTTTTCAATAAATTGCTATGGTTATATAGCGTCTGAATGAGATGAAGGTGATAATGCCAGCGAAATGAGTGAAGGGTCCAACGCAGAAAGTTACCCAGCAGTTGCCCTTATTGGGTTGAGGGAAACCCCCGGAAAAAACTAACCACGTAACTTGTCCCAATCAGGATTTGAATCTGGTCCCGCTCGTTTCACCGTCAAGCATGTCAAACGTTACTCCACAGCGGTGGACACCCCAATCAAGAACGGATAGAATTTGTTTACAAGACTTTAAAGTAAGGGACAAATTTATCGATGTTAGAATTAAGGGAAAAGTCACCTTTTACCTTGATTGCAGTATCCTAACACTGCCTTGATAAATTTAAGGCAGGAACACTTTCCATTCACCGATTTTCAGGAAAATCATCTTATTCTTAAATTTATTGGACCGGTAGGGAGGTCTACCATTTATAGTTCTATTGAACTTTACACGTGCATCGATCTGAAGATTGAGTTTCGAATACAAATTATTACTGAAGGGCTTAAGTATGAGTGGAAAGATGCGTTGGTAGTTTTGGACAATATTCAAATTTTCCGTGCATATAAACACTTTGTGATTCAATTAAAATTTCAAGGCATTAAAAGTTCCGAAAATCAATAAATTCTTGTCAGAGGTATTTACAAGAACAAAAGGTAAATCTACAGAACTACACCAGTAATGATCAGAGCTAGAAAGTTAGTATCGAAACTGTTAAGTTGTGAGTGCTTGGAATATATAGGCCTAACTACCGAATGAAAGGTAGTAGCGCATCTCTCAATGTCAATGTACCAGAACGACAAACATGTACAGTCGGGTGGTAACCAAACTTGTAACAATCGTCCACGGCCTTAGAACAAGAAAATAATAAAGGAATAATATAAAAAAGCAATAATTTATAATTATAAACTTTGTAACTCCCAATCTAAAATAATTTACTCATACACAAAAATAACATATAAAGTATAGGTCTACAATTATGATTCTAGCCTCATTATAATAAATAACAATGCACATTTTCATTTTTTCAAAAGAAATACTCCTTTTATGTTCAGAAAAAGAAACAATATTGGTGCTCTGAAAATATTCGTTCTACGTCACAAGACGTTACTAGAGCAAATCTGAAATACGATACAGTATTTATTACTATCATCAGCTGAACAACAACGTTGTGAATCTAATAGCGTATGTCGTATGTGGCACATAATATTAAACCCATAATAATTGTTTCCAAAATTTTTTTTCTTTTTTATTGTAATGACAGCTAGGAAGTTCATATGGTAATTCTGATGTTGAATGAACTTGCACTGTAACGTAACCGAATGCATAGTAGCACCAAAACAAACAAGTATTGACGACTGGTAAATAAATTTGTGTTTCAACCAATATTTAATGAAGAATAATCCGAGAAAAAATAAACGTGTAACACACTTCTGTTTGTATAATTACCTTATTTAACAACAGATGAGTTTACTTTTTTGAAATCATGCATAATATTAACTTGACGTAGGCCTAAATAATATCATAACAGAATAGCTCACTTTGTTCAAAAGCTAAACTATTAATATAAATTAACAATATTCTTCAAACTATTCACGACTGTACACAGCTCCACTGAATGATACTATGCGTTGTTTAGGTGAACTGCGTATCGTCTGTAGTGAGCGGGAACAAAGCGAGGCGCGGGTGACATCTACACTCCTCGCTGTACTCAACTGAAATCTACTGTTTTGGTACGAACTTTCTACCTATAGTGATGATGACCTAACTCGTGCTCTTTGTGCAAGAGCATTCTTTGCTGCACACGTGCAATATGCAAGAGCAGACCGTCTAACGTTTTTTTCTGTAATCACAACGTACATTTAATTGCAAATGTTTATTATAAATGACTTGTCTGAGGTAGACTCGATCTCTCGTCCTCTGGAAATAGTGGCGGAATACGTTAACCATAATCCAACATGGCACTTGCTGATGAGACTAATTTAAATACTCTAGCGGTCCAGATTCAAATTTCTGGACGGTGAGTGTTGAGAACCTGGACCGCACCAGCAAGAAAACATTTTTATTGCCAGTGGGAATGGAAATTATTGTCGACAGAGGTCGTATTTCCACATAATTAATCTTGTTTTACATTTAAATGATAATCCGTTCGCTCGTGACGTCTGATGCGGACAATATGGCAGCGATAGGCCTATATCCTACGTACAACAAGAGAATAGTTCTAGATTTTTCTGTGAGAAGTATTGTGTGCTGGAAAATACAACCATAAGCTTAGTATTTTATACTATTCGTAGACGCAACTGTTCAAGAAAATGTGGTGCCTATTTTGGTCTAGTTCTCCTGTAGAATTACGGAACAAAATCTTCGCTTATCTTGTTGGTTAGCGGATTCATTTGACCAACTGCGATTAACACCTCACTGATGTTAGTCGGAAGTTTTAGCATAACTTCTCTTCTTGCGTCATACATAGTCTTCATTTCCTATCTTTTCACATCGTTCTACCGGAGTTCCGTTTTTCATCAACAAACTATCTAATGATTTTTCAGTAACTATAAACTAATGATTCCTGTAGCTTTCCGTTTGGCAGCAACATACTGTATGTTATTTTGTAGTTCTAAATTCACTCATTATCAGACGCATTATTATTACGATCCTAATATCAGAATGACTCAGAACATAACAAATGCGAAAGCCTTATAGGCCTCTACACCAAATTGAAATTAAGAACCCAATACCAGAAAAAATCAGAGACGAATACTCACTCGTTGTGTTCAAATATGCTCCAAACTGCCTTAAGTCTATTCTCACCACTCGTTAAATCGCGATAGTGATTAAATTTAAGGATATTAAAAAGAAAAGCGATTTCGCCACGTTGTTTACCTACTTCCTTCATGTCGGACATGATCAATTCAACTGAAGTGTTATGCACAGACCGAGACGAGCCTCTCTCACGATAAGCTGAATATTACCAACTTCGGAACGAGCCGTACTCAAGGAAAAGCTGAACATTACCAAATTCGGAACGAGCCGTATTCATGGAAAAGCTGAACATTACCAACTTCGGAACGAGCCGTACTCAAGGAAAAGCTGAACATTACCAACTTCGGAACGAGCCGTATTCATGGAAAAGCTGAACATTACCAACTTCGGAACGAGCTGTACTCAAGGAAAAGCTGAACATTACCAACTTCGGAACGAGCTGTACTCAAGGAAAAGCTGAACATTACCAACTTCGGAACGAGCCATATTCATGGAAAAGCTGAACATTACCAACTTCGGAACGAGCCGTACTCAATGAAAAGCTGAACATTACCAACTTCGGAACGAGCTGTACTCAAGGAAAAGCTGAGCATTACCAACTTCGGAACGAGCCATATTCATGGAAAAGCTGAACATTACCAACTTCGGAACGAGCTGTACTCAAGGAAGAGCTGAACATTACCAACTTCGGAACGAGCCGTACTCAAGGAAAAGCTGAACATTACCAACTTCGGAACGAGCTGTACTCAAGGAAAAGCTGAGCATTACCAACTTCGGAACGAGCCATATTCATGGAAAAGCTGAACATTACCAACTTCGGAACGAGCTGTACTCAAGGAAAAGCTGAACATTACCAACTTCGGAACGAGCCGTACTCAAGGAAAAGCTGAACATTACCAACTTCGGAACGAGCCATATTCATGGAAAAGCTGAACATTACCAACTTCGGAACGAGCCGTATTCATGGAAAAGCTGAACATTACCAACTTCGGAACGAGCCGTACTCAATGAAAAGCTGAACATTACCAACTTCGGAACGAGCCATATTCATGGAAAAGCTGAACATTACCAACTTCGGAACGAGCCGTACTCAATGAAAAGCTGAACATTACCAACTTCGGAACGAGCTGTACTCAAGGAAAAGCTGAGCATTACCAACTTCGGAACGAGCCATATTCATGGAAAAGCTGAACATTACCAACTTCGGAACGAGCTGTACTCAAGGAAGAGCTGAACATTACCAACTTCGGAACGAGCCGTACTCAAGGAAAAGCTGAACATTACCAACTTCGGAACGAGCTGTACTCAAGGAAAAGCTGAGCATTACCAACTTCGGAACGAGCCATATTCATGGAAAAGCTGAACATTACCAACTTCGGAACGAGCTGTACTCAAGGAAAAGCTGAACATTACCAACTTCGGAACGAGCCGTACTCAAGGAAAAGCTGAACATTACCAACTTCGGAACGAGCCATATTCATGGAAAAGCTGAACATTACCAACTTCGGAACGAGCCGTATTCATGGAAAAGCTGAACATTACCAACTTCGGAACGAGCCGTACTCAATGAAAAGCTGAACATTACCAACTTCGGAACGAGCTGTACTCAAGGAAAAGCTGAGCATTACCAACTTCGGAACGAGCCATATTCATGGAAAAGCTGAACATTACCAACTTCGGAACGAGCCGTACTCAAGGAAAAGCTGAACATTACCAACTTCGGAACGAGCTGTACTCAAGGAAAAGCTGAACATTACCAACTTCGGAACGAGCCGTACTCAAGGAAAAGCTGAACATTACCAACTTCGGAACGAGCCATATTCATGGAAAAGCTGAACATTACCAATTTCAGGGCGAGCCGTATTCACGGAAAAGCTGAACATTACCAACTTCGGAACGAGCTGTACTCAAGGAAAAGCTGAACATTACCAACTTCGGAACGAGCTGTACTCAAGGAAAAGCTGAGCATTACCAACTTCGGAACGAGCCATATTCATGGAAAAGCTGAACATTACCAACTTCGGAACGAGCTGTACTCAAGGAAGAGCTGAACATTACCAACTTCGGAACGAGCCGTACTCAAGGAAAAGCTGAACATTACCAACTTCGGAACGAGCTGTACTCAAGGAAAAGCTGAGCATTACCAACTTCGGAACGAGCCATATTCATGGAAAAGCTGAACATTACCAACTTCGGAACGAGCTGTACTCAAGGAAAAGCTGAACATTACCAACTTCGGAACGAGCCGTACTCAAGGAAAAGCTGAACATTACCAACTTCGGAACGAGCCATATTCATGGAAAAGCTGAACATTACCAATTTCAGGGCGAGCCGTATTCACGGAAAAGCTGAACATTACCAACTTCGGAACGAGCTGTACTCAAGGAAAAGCTGAACATTACCAACTTCGGAACGAGCTGTACTCAAGGAAAAGCTGAGCATTACCAACTTCGGGGCGAGCCGTGTTGTCTTTTTCTACTAATCTCCTTACGTGGGACGAATAGTGTAATACCCCTTCTATTAGGCACACTGGAAATCGAACCACACTCATCCCTTGAATGAGCTGCATCTGTGGCTTAACGCTAGCTCATTTATCTTCCAACTAGGCGGCCCGGGTTCGATCTCCGGTCAGTTCGTAATTGAATTTGCAGTGGGCAAAATACATGTTATAGAGGGTTTTTCTCGGGGTACCCCCATTTTCCTTTACAATTCCACCAGCACTCTCCATATTCTTTTTATTTCATGTAACACCTGCAATAGTTAAAACAAGCTTGGGCGAAGACTTCGGGGTAGTACGGGCTTGCAATACTGATGTAACAAAGGCTAAGGACTACGGGCTCTGGTGTTTGTCAGAGTATTCCATTGCAAATAGAAATTTGCTCTATCAGGGCTAAGGCAAGGTGGTCCTCCTGTCAGCATCAGATTCAAGAATGTTACCCATCCACCAATCATTACAGGCGCACAATGAAACAAAGCAAGCCAAAGTGCAAGGGATCCGTTTCCGGTTCAACGCTCGAAAAGCCGAACCGAGCTGAGCCAAGTAACCGTTTAAATGGGAAGTGTTATGTAATAAGCCGTTATCTATAGGCCTATTTTTTAAATAAGTGCTATAACACCAAAGTTCTGTATCTGTTAACTCTAAGAGCAAGCTACTCTTTAGGAAATGTCCCCTTAATAGCTCACAAGTAAACATTCTGATGGGGGCAGATAAAAAAGTTAAATATTTTTCTTCAACCATATTAATAGTGTCAAAACAAGTGCTTATACAAATCTTCGCCACTCGACCGCAATTACTAGGCCGTCCAGGAAATGATTTTCCCTGCGGCCGTTTGCAGAAAAAAAGCACAATTGCATAGAAAGATTTATTGAAACAGATACAGCAATTGTTGCGCTATTTGTCAACATATCCCCCACTGGAATTAAGACACTTGTCATGCCATGGGATCAGTTTTTGTATCCTTGTGTTGTAGAAGACAACCCCTGGGATCGGAACCAGCGTTTGATAGCCGTCTGCACCTCTCTGTCGATCCCATGATATGACAAACGTCTCAATTCCGGTGGGGAATATGATGGAAAATAGCTCAACAATTGCTGTGTCTGTTCCAATAATTTTTTCCAATTAAATTGTGTTTTCTTTCTGTTAACGACCTCTGGTGAACTTATTTTTTTACGGCCCTCGTAATTGTGGTCGAATGGCCAAAATTTGTATAAGTACTTCTTTTGACATTATTAACACGGTGAAAGAAAAAAAAACTGTTCTAATTGCTCCCCTCAGAATGTTTGTCAGTTAACAGGGCGCTGGCTTACTAGGTCTTCATTTTTATTAATATCACCCGTCTCAATCTCGGTGTGGATCTCATAGTTAACATCCGTAGGCTACATTGTTGGGAGCTTGAAAGATTCCTAGTTCGGGACGAAAGATGGGGTTAGGGAAATAAGCTTATTGCTAACCTTCTTTCCTTCTTCTTCTTCTGTTTAACCTCCTTCTTTTGCGGTATAGGGGACGGTATATACAGGAACATCATTTTATCTTTACTAACATTTTTAATATTAAACTGGTTATACCTTTGGATTAATGGTTGAGAACAGGAAGTACCGTTTACTACCCCCTTCCACGACCGGAGTTCGATGATACTGGCGTAAAATACAAACAAATCACTTTACTAGGTATAGGAGAGAAGAAAAGAAATTCATCCATTTACGTAAACTACGAAACATCGCGATTTTGAGTTTGATAATTTTCATTAGGTTTTTGTTTAATTAAAAAGTACAGTACTGTATTAACAATAAGTGATTTAACTCACGAACTGAGTTATTCATGCGAACGTATTCATTATGCGGTATAGAGTATACTGTCTACAGCACATTAGCGTACAATACAGAGAATGAAGTTAAATTGAAAAATAATCAAAATATGGATATTTAAACATATTTTTGAAAATGGTGACCGTTCAATTCAGTTCTTTTGTGTATGTTATCGCACTATAGAATATGGCATCTAATTCCAATTGCCAGTTTCGTCCTTCGTACTAAAAACTCATGTTGAAATAATTATGTACCTACTCTATAAAAGAGTACCTTACGTACTGTAAATTCAATCTTCATTTCTGCTCGACCAGCACAGATAAAATTACTCAGACATGCTATCTGCTGTCCGTCCAAGTGGTTATGTCGCAGGATCGTAGAAAAGGGGGAAATCACGTGACAGTTAATTACTTAACGAGGTCCTTTTATTTAAGTTATTTTAAACAGTTGTATAATTTTACGTAGACGTCCAATTCCTAACAGAAATTAATGTTTTCAGAAAAGAGCTAAGACAGCCCAGCCAATAGTCTTTACAGAGGGGCGAGCAGAAGCAGGTGGGGGAAATCGGGGTGCGACATAGGCAAACGGACGACAGTACCTGTGCAAAATTATGATTCAATATTGAAAGCTCTTTCGTCACTGGAACATACTTCTGAAACGTACTATATTCACTAACCCAGTGCTGTTTACTATATGCGGTCTTGGATCTGTGTGGAGGACAGTTGGAACTTCATTAGTAGAAGGGGTGGGAGTGAAGTACATTCAAAAACTCTGGTACAATAAAAATTGAAGTAAAAATAAAATGATGTCCCTGTAGTTACGAACACGGCGGGTCTCCTTGTTAGCACGGCGCAGGCCCGTCACTGAGACGGCATATCTCAAGGGACAAACATCCAGTCCCAAGAAACAAAGATAAATTTCTTCCATTGTTCAAGTCGGGAATGGGACCACCGTCCCTTTGTTTGGGAAGCGAACACTCGCAATCACACTAATTTTCAGACTCCAGACACCCAAAGAAATTGTCTTTTTCAAGGAAAATTCCATGAGAGTCGACCCCACGAATCGAACCCGGAACCTATTTGAAGGCCAGGTGCTGATCACCAGACCATGGAGGCAGTCTCATTATTTAGTTTGAGTAAATTTTTGCATAGTTTAATCTTTAATAGTGCACAAATTAATGTTCGGTAAATTAATAGTTATGTTATAAATCATTAGGCGTAATGTAAATGATCAATATTGTGTCAGTGTCTTGTAATTTAGTCAGGACAACGAACAGAGGACTGATAATTTTACCGGAATCCGTTTTAATCACGAACCAACTTTCTTTTACGAGTCGTGAATATATGATACGGGATGTCCGACTTAAATTTTTTCCGAAGTCATACTGTGGACTTTTACAGTGCGGGTTTCAATCTGCGAATGTAGAGCCCAATGATAATAATCTCTCGGAAACTAGTTAGATATAGTGAAGATCACAAAGAGCAATTTCCAAAAGGCTAATTTGGCCGTCTCTTCAGTGTTGCCAACTAATACGAGATATCAACAAAAGAGGGTATAATAATAATAATAATAATAATAATAATAATAATAATAATAATAATAATAATAATAATAATATAGTATTAACAATAATGATGTCTTGCTTATTTACCACACCTCATTTTTTGTTGGGGAGGTTTTTTTCTAAAAGATTCAATAATTTGTGAAAGAGTATATTTTTCTTCTGGACCTCTCGCATATTATGTTAGTAGTTATAGCAGATTAGTGTATGATTTAATATTAAAATGTATTTTGTCTGACAACATGAAATTCATTGCTTTGATTAAACAGTTTACGATTTACGAGACCTAACCTAAAAATGCATTTTGTTTGATCATGTGAAATGATTAGTATGAATTCCGAAAAAGAATGTCACTTTGAAATGTATGCTTTAGAATATTTACTCCATTATTATAATACAAGTCTAAACATGAAAGAAATTAATTAAAATGTGAAATGGTATTTCTATCGATTACCCAAGGGCATGTATCACACGAAATATCTTATATTTATTTACACTTAGCCTACCTGACTCTAATCTTGAAATTATAACCACAACTTCCAGTAATGGGCTCAGAAATCTAGAACAATTTGAATTTTCAGAATTTAAACTACCGACAACTTGTGTCATTGCTGCCAACATAACAGTTATAAAATCACTACCAGTTGTATTTCTCAGTACCGAAATTCGAAACTTATGTAGTAATGGGGGGAAAATGGTTAGATTTCACCCTTAGGGTATTAAGTATGCTGACCCGGACTATATTTACTGTGAACGCAATGACTGTGTGGTCTTTGCTTCTCTTACTCTCATGAAATGTTCACTTTCTTGGAGGAAAGAGAGTGGGAAACTATGAGAAAAGAGACTTATTGAATCTTGAACCTGTATAATTAACCTGTATAAATAGTGAAGTTAATTGTTGGTAGCATTGTGATTAAAGACTGAACACCAAAAACGAATACATTTGCATGAAATCTCGCAGGGAAGATCGTGCAGTGACTTCAGACGCTCTTCTCGCTCTCATTTCCTTTCACTCAGACCGTGAAGTGGTATTAATTACACCCAACTCATTCCCTCACCCCTCCCCTAAAACACGCACATGTTGATCCTTGTCCGATTTCGCCTCTACCGCGAAAATGGGCTCAGCTGTAAGAAATGAAAGAAAGAACATTCCGGGCAAGTTGACAAAACTTTTTGTGAAACAAAATTACTTCCGCTTGTCTGTTGATTTTTAGAACAGAAATAAAACTCGTGTAGTTATAGCCTATGCGCGTGTGATCTGTTACCACGCATCATTAATGGGCTCAGATTGTTGTTGAGAAACAGAAGTGATTATGGAGCTTCAAGAACGTTTTTCTCACTTCGGGTGCTTTCACGTGTACTACTTCGAATTGTGTCCGGCCGCTCTAGCTCTCTGTCTACCTGTACCTACAGTCAGTGACAGCTTGTCCGCTTGCTCGTATTCTGTATCTACCTACAAACATGACTGCCTGAATGCTTGTCAATCAGCCTGTCCACTTTTATATTTGTCCATCTTCTGTCTCTGACTGTCTGCCTATTTTCCTATCCGTCAGTTCAATGTCAGTAACTGTACGTTCGACTGCATACGGCAGTCTTGCGATGGTGACTAATATTTGCGGGCGAGAGCTATTTTATGCCCGCTGCGCGCGCGCGGAGCTCTTTTATCTGTAAACATTGCTAAAGGATGTACAGATCTTAGAACACAGCGCATCATGACGGAACAGAAGCGCTTAAAGCTTTCAAGGAAGAGTGGAAGATACAATATTTATGCTTCGAACATGGTGATGATGTCCAGTGTTTGTTGTGTAAAAAAATATCTTTGCAAAAAAAAAAAAAAAAAAAAAAGCAACATAAAACGGCATTATGAGACGCAACATGAAAAAAAATATAGGCATTATTTAGGAGAAGAGAGAAATAAATTGATTTCGGAATTGACATCGAAGGTAAATTAATTTACATTTGGGTGAGCAGATAGTATCTAGATTCCTTTTATTTCTTTATTTTAAATGTATTGTTGATGTTTTATTTGTTGCTTGTTTCTGGATATTTACTTTTATTAGACTACGTGTTTCTTTAATTTAGAAATAATATTTTATCTTTGATTGCACTTTAACTTATACTGTTACTAAACTCAAAATGCTAATTCACTTTTATTCCAATAACTATTTTCAGGATTTTTAGCAAATATGAACTAAACATTTTGAAAACTTTGATGCAAGGAGCTTTTTTAGTAACGTCAATATAAAATATACTTAAAAATATAATTTCAAAACTATTAGACCTAACTGCACCAAATTTTGTACAGATGATATTATTATAGATCTGTTTATATAGTTTAAATTTCACAAATTTTGGCCGAAATTGTGGAAGTTTTAAAAGTCATACATATCCCCTTAAATGACTGGCCCCAAAAATTACGATGGCTCTCAATATCTTAATTTAATCAATTTGTCTTTTCGTGTTACGTGCATCTCACAAATCACTCTAAGAAAACTCATTACATAATCACGACTGGAGAGTAAGGACTACATTTTCACAATCACACAATCAATATACTCTATTTCAATCAATATTGCCGTTATTATTTTTTCAACAAATACTCAAAAGTACTTAGAGATCACACACGTCGAGCAGGTAGACCATATTAGTTTCTCCTAACCAATGGAGTGAAGTATTTACATAATAAATAATTGCTTTTAACAATGAAGTGGCTTCCCTTTGCGATTTGTTTATATATGTACTGTACATGTACAGACGTGGACAAATTATTAGCAAAATTGAAGATTTTATTATATATTTTTACAAAATATGATTCTTCAATTTAGACTACAGTTGACATTTTTGTGTATTTCCAAATTATTAGCAAAATTGAAGATTTGTATTGTATATTTTTCAAAATTTAACTCCTCAATTTGGACTACATTTGATATTTTTGCATATTTACTAATTATTAGCAAAACTGAAGATTTTTATTGTATATTTTTACAAAATTCAATTCTTCAATTTGGACCACAGTTGACATTTCGGATATTTCCAAATTATTACCAAACTGAAGATTTTTGTTTCATATTTTTACAAAATTTGACTCTTCAATGCAGTTGACATTTTTGCTAATTTACAAATTATTATTAGCAAAATTGAAGATTTTTATTATATATTTTTATAAAACTTGACTCTTCAATTTAAACTACAGTTATATTTTTGCATATTTCTGTCTTCTGTAATGAAGGAAATATGCAAAACTGTGAACTGTAGTCTAAATTGAAAAGTCAAATTTTGTAAACAGAATTATCATAAAAAATCGTCAATTTTGTTAATAATTTGTCCACGGCTGTACTACTAGGTTCAAAAAGTTCCCGGAATTTTACCACCATTTTTCGTATTAATATATAACAAGGGATATTATACATTTGTTTTGTTGGTAACATTCATGATGTCATTTCCTTAAAGTTTGTTGATAATGGCAATTATTGGTTTTGAGTTGTAGGCAATTGTTTATCATAGTGTTTCGTTT
This sequence comes from Periplaneta americana, assembly GCF_040183065.1. Classification (NCBI taxonomy): domain Eukaryota; kingdom Metazoa; phylum Arthropoda; class Insecta; order Blattodea; family Blattidae; genus Periplaneta; species Periplaneta americana. The sequence goes on along the minus strand of NC_091124.1, from coordinate 87,132,325 downwards.
GTTCGTCGCATTTTGTAATTATGTCCACAGAGCAAAGTACAAACATCAAGTTCTGTGTTTTGCTGGGGACATGATCAGTATGGCTGATGAAAATGGTGATTTCTTAAACAAAATGAAACTGGTGCTACTTGTACGACCCAGTCCCTAAACGACAGTCATCTGAGTGGAAATCGAAAACATCTCCTCGGAAGCAAAAATTTCCTAGGGACACTTCCAAAGGCAAAGTTATTTTAAATGTTATGTTTTATTTAACGACGCTCGCAACTGCAGAGGTTATATCAGCATCGCCGGATGTGCCGGAATTTTGTCCCGCAGGAGTTCTTTTTCATGCCAGTGAATCTACTGACATGAGCCTGTCGCATTTAAGCACACTTAAAGCAAAGTTATGTTGGAAGTTTTCTTCGACTCTCAGGGTCTCATGCACCATGAGTTCATTCCAGAAGGTCGTACTGTAACGAAAGAATTGTACGTAGAAACCCTCCGTCACCTCTGGGACGCAGTGAGAAGGAAACGTCCAGAAAAGTGGGTAGAAAACAACTGGTTCCTTATGCATGACAATGCACCTGCTGATCGCACAATTATTGTAAAGAATTTTCTTGCCAGGCACAACATAACTGCTTTGGATCACCCACCATACTCTCCTGATCTCTCACCACCTGATTACTTTCTGTTTCCCCGTCTGAAAAGTCATCTGAAAGGACGGAGATTCAATGCTGAAGAGGTTATCGCAAACGCGACGAGAGCACTAAGACGGGTTTCACAAAATGGCTTCCAGGCCTGCTTCCAGGAACTCTACACGCGTTGGCAAAAGTGTATTGTTGCGGAAGGCAACTATTTTGAAGGGAATGCTGTAGAATAGTGTTTAAGGTACGTTGTTTCTATGATGCTAGCAAATTCCGGGAACTTTTTGAACCTAGTATGTATATTAAATAACTGAGTAATTAGCCCTATTACATAGCCAGAAATTTAGTGACGCAAGTTATTGTAATAATTGCTGCCTTTATTCGCTGCATGTGCATGTACATCCCTGTTGTCTACGTTACAGTGAATGCGCTATGCGCTCGTGATCAAGGTCGAGCTCTTCTACCATGATTGGGAGCTAATATCGTCTCATGACTGGCATACGGTTTGCTCGCCTGTATGCTATTCGTTTTCATAGCTATCCGTCGTCTGTGTATCTACTTGTCTGTCTATCTGTTCCTCCGTATATATATTTTCCGTCGATCTGTTTATCTATCCGTTCGTCTGTATATCTGTCGGTTCGTTTAACTTATTTCTCCGTCCTCGATCTGTTTATCTGTCAATCCGCCTGCATATCTGTCCGTCCGCCTGTATATCTGTCCTCTGTATATACGAAGGTCATTTCATAAATAATGCACACATTTTTTTACGTAGCATATTATTTTTTTTACAGTATAAAACCAAAGACGCGCTTCTTCATCTTCAACTGCAACTGACATAATTTTCATTGTTGTTGCATCACTCAGTCTGCAGTACTGCCAACCTGTTTATTATTTATGAAATGACCCTCGTATATCTGTCAATCCGTTTATCTGTCCGTCCGCCTGCACATCTGTCGTTTCTTTTATCTGTCCGTCCGCCTGTACATCTGTAGATTCTTTTATCTGTCCTTACGTCTGTATTTTATCGGTCCGTTTATCTGCCGGTCCGTCTGTATATTTGTCCGTCCGTCCTGTCGATTCCTTTTTCTGTTCCTCTATATGTGCATTGTACATCTGTCCATTCGCCTGTATATCTGAAGGTCCTTTTATCTGTACGTCCGTCCATTTGTATATTTATTAGTCCGTTTATCTGTCCGTCCGTCTGTCCGTATATCTGTCGGTCTATTTATGTCCGCCCGCCTGCGACGGACGGATGTGGAGGCGGACGGACAGAAAACGGATTGACAGACGATGGTCATTTCATAAATAATAAACAGGTTGGCAGTACTGCAGACTGAACGATGCAACAACAATGAAAATGTCCGTCCTTCTGTCCGTCCGTAAGTCTGTATATTCGTCCGTTCATTTGTATCTCAGGCTATGTCTCTTCAGCAGCCTACCTATAAACCTCTCCCTCCCCCATCCGTCCATCTCTTCGAATGCCTGTTCACCTCTTCATCTTTATCTATGCGTGACTATGTACCTTCCTATCTCGCTGTGTGCCTTGTGCGCCTGTGGCTAAAGTGCTAGCACGCCGATCTTCCATCCAGGTGGCCTGATAGATTGTGATGGAATTTGTGGTGGATAAATAAACAGATAAATAATTAAATGAATAGATTAATGAATGAATACACGTATAGGTGGGTGGATAGATAGAGAGGTAGGTATCTAGATAGCTAGATAGATACACAGACAGACAGACAGACAGATAGATAGATAGATAGATAGATAGATAGATAGATAGATAGATAGATAGATAGATAGATAGATAGATAGATAGATAGATATAATTATTTAGTTATTTAACGATGCTATAGACTATCAACTACTAGGTTATTTAACATCGATGGAATTGGTGATAGCGAGATGGTGATGGTATTTGTCGAGATGAGGCCGAGGATAGCTTACCCAACATTTATCTTACGGTTGGAGAAAACCTCGGAAAACCCAATCAGGTAATCAGCCCAAGCGGAATCGAAGCCACGCCCAAGCGCAACTCCGAATCAGAAGGCAAGCGCCTCAGCCGACTGAGCTACGCCGGTAGCCGATAAATAGATAAGTAAATAGATATATAGATAAATAAATAGAGAAACATAAATATAAATAAATAGACAGACAAATAAATAAATGTAAAGTAATAAAATTGGCAAAATAAATAAATAAATAAGCAAAATAATAAATAAATAAATAAATAAATAAATACGCAAAATAATAAGTAAATAAATAAATAAATAAATAAATAAATAAATAAATACTGACAAATTTTCAATCACTTCGTAATCTACTTTTATTTAGTTTATTTTTTAATTCTTTAATTTCTGTTTTATTTTTTTATATTTGTTTCTATTTCTTCGAAATCAGTTAGGCCTATTTATATATTCGTATTGTTTACTGACTTTATTACTTTAATCGGCCTCGGTGTACGTAACGATTAAAGAGCGCAATATTAAAGTTGTGTGATGTGTGGAAGCCATGTTCGCGTGATCGAATCTCGCTAATAATAAAGATGTACGTTATCAACATGGCTTCCTGTGTCATGCTAACGCCACGCACGTTCTTTTGGTGTAAATTTAGAAAATTATAAATAAGAATTTATAATAAGAAACGAAGCTGTGTTGGGAATAGTGGATGAAAGAAGAATGATGCTGAAACTAATCAGAAAGAGAAAAAGGAATTGGCCGGGTCACTGGTTCAAAAGAAACTGCCTTCTGAAGGATGCACTGGAAGGAATGGTGAACGGGAGAAGAATTCGGGGCATAAAAAGATATAAGATGATAGACGACATTAAGATATATGGATCATATAAGGAGACAAAGAGGTAGGCAGAAAATAAGAGAGACTGGAGAATGCTGGGTTTGCAGTGAAAGACTTGCCCTTGGGCAGAACACTATGAATGAATGAAAAGTAAACTCCACAGCTAGAATACAATTCTCATAGTTATTCATTTATCCTTCATTTATTTCAAATGAAATAAATATAATAATAATAATAATAATAATAATAATAATAATAATAATAATAATAATAATAATAATAATAGTAATTGTTATTATAATTATTGTCCCACGCCGTGGCATCGTGGCCTAAGGCATCCTGCCTAGGACTTGGGTTACCGAATGCGCGCTGGTTCGAGTCCTCACGGGGAAAGAAATTTTCTCATGAAATTTCGGCCAGTGTATGGGACCGGTGCCCACCCAGCATCACTTGGGGAGCTACGATAGGTAGCGAAATCCGGTTGCGAATACCAGCTATAAAGGCTGGGGGGATCATCGTGCTAACCATACGATACCTCCATTCTGGTTGGATGATCGTTCACCTCTGCTTCGGCATGTGGGCGTGAGGCTAGCAGCCGGCTGGTCGGTCTAGGCCCTTCACGGGCTGTAGCGCCACGGATTTATTATTATTATTATTATTATTATTATTATTATTATTATTGTTGTTATTATTATTATTATTATTATTATTATTATTATTATTATTATTATTATTTTAGTTTTATATTTTTATATATAAATTTCAATGTTAAGTAGGCTACTTTCATTGTACAAAAATATTCAAAGAAAAGTAGTAAACATTTAAAGCAGTGGTCGTCAGCATTCGCTGAAATGGGTAGAGTTCATGGAGGGTAAGGAAATATACTCCGTCGTGCACAGCCAGCACTCCTGCCAGCAGCCACGAATGCACGCTAGTGCAGTGTTTTGTCCGCGGGGAAGAGACGCTAGCACGAGGGTGCAGTGTTCTGATGACCGCTGATTTAAAAGAATCATTCTAAATGCAGATCTATAAACCAATTACTTCGTAGAACTTATACATCACGCAATATTGTATATCTTGAGTGCTGGGTGATGTCAGTGGACGTTAGAATTAAAGTAGGAATGGTCTCTTTCGTACACGAACTACAGATACTGATCACTAGAGTCCTGCGTTTGGTTACTTTGAATACAAGTTAGGTGTACCTCGATCATAATAGCTTCACACTGCGGTCTCTCCCCGAACACTCCAGTACCGGTACTGTTTTCACATCTATTCGTGTACATCGCATGCATTATATCTAAACACTCCCCCACTCTTCCTATAGAGCTGCGCACGAGATCGGATGAGTTTACTTACGAATTATAGGGGAATGGGTTAGTTTTTGCCTTGAACTCGGTAGACACACGCCCGACCTTCCCGTCTACTCCTACCCCTCTCCAGAAACGTTGTTGCCGTACTGCACATTGCGAGTGTCTTGACAAAATGCATGAGCTGTACTAGTGTCTATAAGTCGGTGTACAACAGGAATAGTACTCATATTCAAAATAGGCCTATCACTTGAATTTAATAACAATAATAACGAAGTATTTATTTAAAGAGAGCTTATATGCAATAAAATACCATTTTTCATCACTGTTAGATACAACAAAAAAATTTCAGAACTCGATGAGAAATAATAATTTTGTTGCAATTGTTATTATATCTGAGGCTATGTTATATTTTCAATTGCTCTTAAAATAACATGATCCGGTCAGCTTGCATTATCAATTGCAATTTTTTTTAGTAGACTTACTACTACCACCACCACCACCACCACCACCACTACCACTACCACTACCACTACCACTACCACTACCACTACTACTAGGCCAATTAATATTACTGATATTTCTACTATTAATATTTCTGATACATCTACTATGAATATTACTGATACTTCTAATATTCATATTATTGATACTTCTAGGATAAATAATATTGATACTTATAGTACTAATATTACTATATTTATACTACATTCTCCGTCGATTTAGTAGAATGCTTTTGAGTATAAAGGAAGCAGAAACAGTACAACGTGGTCTGTTGTTGTGACGAGAATCTAAGCCCCCGCATACTGGTAAGGCATCATGTCACAAACACTTTCAAGTCTGAGTATTTCTGACAAAGTAGGCTTAAGTATTATTCAAAGTCTTGAAAACGTCACAAATGTTAAGGATATTATTGGAGAGAGTAAGGTAATATTTATTTTTCTTTCCTTATATAATTCTTTATTTATTTATTTATCTATTTATTTATCGATTGATTATTTATTTCTTCATTCATTAGTTCGTTATTTCTTTCCTTCATTAATTAATTGATTCACAAATTCAATCATTCCTTCATTAATTTATTCCTTCTTTCACTCACTCACTCACTCACTCACTCACTCACTCACTCACTCACTCACTCACTCACTCACTCACTCACTCACTCACTCATTTATTTATTTATTAGTTTCTTTATAAATATTTATTCATTCATTCGTTAATTTTTTATTCATATATTCATTCATTCATTTATTTATTCATATATTCATTCATTAATTTATTATTGTATTTTCTTGAGATATTCTAGAAAATAAAATTAATTTGTATTAACGTTATCTCAGATTCGCTTTTTATAGTGAATTAACAACTCTTAAATACCCATTTCCGTATGATAGATTTTTTACTGTCCAATATTCTTATTGAAATTGGTACCCAACAAACTAGTTTAATTAAAATGTGTCTCAGTGAAACTTGCAGCATAGTCCGTATATGGCACTTCCTTTGTGACGCTTTTCTAATTCACTGCAGGCTAAAGCAAGGAGATGCGCTATTACCTTTACTTTTCAACTTTGCTATAGAATATACCACTAGGAAAGTCCAGGAAAACAGGGAGAATTTGGAGTTGTCAGCTCCTTGTCTATGCCGGTGACGTGAATATGTTAGGAGAAAGTCCACAAATGATTAAGGAAAACACGAGAATTTTACTTGAAGCAAGTAAGGAGATAGGTTTGGGAGTAAACCCCGAAAGAACTAACTATGTTTCGTGATCAGAACATAGTACGAAATGAAAATTAAAAATTGAAAATTTATCCTTTGAAAAGGTGGAAAAATTTAAATACCTAAGAGCAACAATAACAAATATAAATAACACTCCAGAGGAAATTAAACGCAGAATAAATATGGGAAATACCTTTTATTATTCGGTTGAGAAGCTTTTATCTCCAGTTTACTATCGAAAAAGTTGAAAGTTAGAAATTTATAAAACAGTTATATTACCGGTTGTTCTGTATGGTTGTGAAACTTGGACTCTCAATTTGAGAGAGGAATAGAGGTTAAGGGTGTTTGAGAATAATGTAGGCCTACTTAAGAAAATATTTGGGGCTAAGATGAAGTTACAGGAGAATGGAGAAAGGTACACAACGCAGAACTGCACGTATTGCATTCTTCACTTAACGTAATGAGGAACATTAAATCCAAACGTTTGAGATGGGCAGGGTATGTAGCACGTATGGGTGGATCTAGAAATGCATATAAAGTGTTAGTTGAAATACCTGAGGAAAAACGACCTTTGGGAATGCCAAGGCGTAGATGGGACGATAATATAAAAATAGATTTGAGTGAGGTGGGATATGATGGTAGGGACTGGATTAATCTTGCTCAAGATAGAGACCGATGACGAGCTTATGTGAGAGCGGCAATGAACCTCCGGGGTCGTTAAAAGCCATTTGTAAGTAAATATGTAAACAAGTAAATATTCTTTGACTTTCTTGCTCTAACTCAGTGGTACTTAATCTTTTTGCTAGTGTACCTCCAAACTGTATTGCAATTATACAAGGACATCATTTTATTTTTACTAACATTTTTAATATTAACCTGTCTATACCATTAGAGAACCGGAAACACCGCTTGCTCCCCCCTCCAAGACTGGAGTTCGATGATACTGGCGTAAAACACAAATTACTCTACTAGGTATAGGAAGGAAGAAAAGTAGTTCATCCATTTACTTAAACTAGGAAATACCGCGATTTTGAGTTTGATAATTTTCATTAGGTTTTTCTTTAATCAAAGTACAGTACTGCATTAAGAATAAGTGTTTTTACTCACGAAGTGAGTTATCCATGCGAACGTATTCATTATGCAGTGTATATTATACTGTCTACAGCACATTAGCGTACAATATAGAGAAAGAAGTTAAATTGAAAAATAATCATAATATGAATATTTAAACACAATTTTGAAAATGGTGGCCGTTCATTTCGACACAGGCTTCAGTTCTTTTGTGCATATTATCGCACTATAGACTATTGCATCTAATTGCAATTGCCAGTTTCGTCCTTCGTACTAGTAACTCATGTTGAAATAATTCTGTACCTACTCTACGTACTGTAAATTCAATCTTCACTTCTGCCCGACCCGAAAATATAAAATTACTCAGACATGCCATCTACTGTCCGTCCAAGTGGTTATGCCGCAGGATTGTAGAAAGGGAGGAAATCACGTGACAGTTAATTACTTAACTAGGCCCTTTTATTTAAGTTAAATTAAACAGCTGTATAATATTACGTAAACTTCCAATTCCTAAGAGAAATTAATGTTTTCAGAAAAGAGCTAAGACAGCCCAGCTATTACAGAGGGGCGAGCAGAAGCAGGTGGGGGAAATCGGGATGAGACGTAGGCAAACGGACAGTACCTGTGCGAAAATATGATTCAATATTGAAAGCTCTTTCGTCACTGGAAAACGCGAACATATTTCTGGAACATACTATACTCAGTAACTCAGTATTGCTTACTATCTGCGGTCTTGGTTCTGTGTGGAGTTGGAACTTCCTTAGTAGAAGGGGTGGAAGTGAAGTACATTAAAAAACTCAGGTACAATAAAAATTGTAGTAAAAATAAAATGATGTCCCTGTATAAGAATTAACAAAAAACTATAATTGATGTCGCATTAAAAGTAAATAGCCTATATTATTATTATTATTATTATTATTATTATTATTATTATTATTATTATTATTATTAAACAGTAATTATTGATGCAATAGGAATAGTAATGATTTACGTAAAATGTTATTCAATCAAGGAAAAACAGGAGTTGATATTGCGAAAGAAACTATAATATATAATGCAATAATTAACAAGTATAATAAAATAAATGTCATAATTTCGTAATTTTTGCATACGTAAACAGTGAGATGCGTACCCCTTGAGACAATCCCGCATATCTTTGGGGGTACGCGTACCATAGATTGAATACCACTGCTCTACCTAAAGATGAAGATTGCCGATTGCAGGGGACTTGCTCCGCGTGTTATATCTAAGTGAACATTGACTCTCTGCTAATTCGACGGAGCAGTGTAGAACATATTGACATCGCTGAAACTTTCATTATTAATATTATTGATGCTTCTAGTATTACTTTTATTGATGCTTCTACTATTAATATTAGACACTAATATCAATGCTAATCCTAGTGTTAATATCCTACTATTGGTACTGCTAATGTTAATATCGTATTACTGATACTACTATTTATAATTACTACTATAGCTATGTTATAATTTGTAACTACTAAAGTTTCTATTATTATTCATCGCGGTATCTGAGGTTCAGCGAGTTGAGAAAGAGTATGAACTTACATGAGATCGATCACTTGGGCCCTTTTTCCTTTCCAGTGTCGGACACTGACACGGTTGTCCTTCACGGTACAATTACGGCAGATGCGCTGCCATCCTCTTCTCTCTGTTAATCTTTAGTCGAATATGAGTCGAGTGAAGGGTAACCAGGACGTCTGCGCCTCCTTCAAAGACTCGTCTATCTGGTAGCCTTTGCAAATACTGCGTCTGAATTCATATGTTGCCAGCATTTTATACTCAATTGTAAAACATACATTAATAATTATTATGGTGTACCAAAATACATATGATATTTCCGTGCAGAAATTTTGCGTTATCATATGATGAAGGACGGATAGAACAGAGAAAAATTCTCTCCGGCACCGGGACTTGAGCCCGGGGTTTCAGCTCTACGTGCTGATGATTTTTTCAATACGCCACACCGGGTTCCAGTTCCGATGCCGGATTGAATCCCCTCAGTTAAGTTCCACCTCTCAGTTTTCCCTTTGGTGGCCTAACCTCATGTACTGTGTCACAGAACATGTGACAGTGGCACAATGTCCAACGCACTATGTAGAGAGGTGCACTCATTACGCCATCAAAAACGTTTAATATAATTTTGCTCGTTTTTACTTCCTTTTCGATATAGAAGTTGTTTTGTATGAAACATTCCATAGCGTGTTTTGGGAAAGCCATTCATTTATTTTCCAATATGCTCAATTAATTTAAGAGAACAGTGTATTATGATACTGAATGATTGAAAGAATTTTAGGTTTGTCCTTTAAATGTGCAGAAATTTGATCTGAACAAATGTAACTTTTTGTTCTGAAAAGGACTTTTAAAATATTACATTTGTTCGGATCAAATCTCGCACATTTAGAGAACAAAATTAAAATTCTTTCAATTATTTATTATCATAATACACTATGCTCGAAATTGACTGAGCATATTGGGAATTATTCCGAAAAGGAAGCGAAAACGAGCAAAATTGTACTCTAAACTTTTTTGTTTGAAATATCTCAAAGAATAACCCCCTGAAATTAATGAAATTACTTACGGTTCACTCTGTATATGCATGTATACCTATTTGTTAAATAGTGCTAGGAAAATTATGTCCAAATCAGTAAACGGCAAAGTCACTGAGAATAAAGTACAGGGGAAAAAGGGGGATGTCCACTTTGAAACAATTCTCAGGAAACCAATTTTAAAATGTGAAACTCTATCATTCCGAATATAATACTGAGAATTTAACCAGCAGTTATTCTGTGAATAAGAACTTTCTTCCCCTGTTCTAAGTGTAGAATGAATTCACTTCATATGAAGTATATCAGGGAATGGAAATCTGAATTTTACCTGAAAGTGGACATCCCCCCTTTTTCCCCTGTACTCTTTTAGATATGCTGACGTGAATAATGAGGAATGTCACTATCCTGCAAAGTACTCCAAATAATTTCAAGAAAGAGTACATAAGGCTGATCAACACATACACAGTATAATTATTTCTGTACATTCGTTATTGCAGAGACTAGCACAGGTTAAAGTATTACCAGTGGAATTTCTCGAAATGAGTAAAACAAGACATTCCGCCTTTCCTTCCGCTTACCCTTGAATTCAAAACTAATACGAAAACAGATTGTTCATAGATTTAGAAAACTCTGTGGTGATGAGTTTTAACTAACATTGACTTTATGAACTCGAAAGAGACCAGTGAGATATTTCACTAATGAAACTTAAGGTGTATACAAAGAATTTTTCTTTCTCTAACACATATCGTCAAATGAGACGTACGGCCGGATAATAGAGATACTACATATCAGCCAGAACCTCAATCAGAGAGACAGAAGCATTGGTATTTAGAAATATCGCTGTGAAAACAGAATAGGTTTAACTCTCACTTTTCATATTGCTGATATAAAATATATGTTTTCATTTGACGTTTCGAAAATTGGATCTATCATCGTCTTAAGATGAACAGTGAAAGGTTAGGTGTGAAGAGTTAGAGTCGTTACCAATGGTTAAATCACTTGACTAATCGAAGTCTGTATTGTCATAATTATTATATCAACGCTATGTTTTAGTTAGTCATTCTTGTAGGTTTAAGCAATTTTGAAGCCTTTAACGAGTAGTAAACCCTTCGCTCACTACTCTTCTCTCACCTAAGATAAAGGTAGTGCCAATAATCGAAACATCATGAATCCCATATTCACCACCTGGAATGGGAAAATTTAAATAAGCCCCTTCTTAATAATCCATTATCACTTTCGCCAGCATTCAAAATCAATACTTCAACTTTCAACTAATAGAAAACACATGAAATGATCAATTGGAAAATTATGAAAATAGACAAGAATATGATGTCGTTAACTTAACTTTATGCCTAAAACTGTCACTTAAGTGGTAAATTAATTTTGAGGGAATGACAAAAGCATTTAAATATAGCATTAGAACGGGGAGAAATGGCAGGCTAATATTTATAATTTATTAATTTATATTCGCCGAGTAGTGAAGGCCATAAAGCCTTCTCTTACACTTACTGATGTCACAAAATACACACACACAATGAAGTTAAACGAATAGTGAAAGAAACAAAAATACTAACACATTACAAAATACTGTAATAATAAAATTTAGACAATACAAAATGGAAATAGTATCACTATACTGGACAGTAAAGTACAGATCTATAGGTATATGGGAATACAACATAAGTAAGTACAATTAGTTAAGAAGGAAAAATACGAAAAAAAATACTACAAATGGAATATAGTAAATTAATAAAAAACGAAATTTAAATAAAACCATAATAGAAAATGATAATGTGATGATAAATTAATCTGACGATCAAGAGAGTATAGTGATGGTGAAAAATAGCACTGTGTAACAAAAAAAAAACTTTTGGTTTGTTTAAGTAAATTTTATGCATTTATTGGATAAATTGGATCAAAATAAGATAAATTGGGTACTCCTACCTTCTTGTAATCGTTTCTCTGTTCCTAGTGGTCAATTATGTACGTAATTTAATAGTTTACGTAATATTTGCTTAGTGCGTCTTCTGTATTTTTTGTAATATTCAACTTATATTTATAGAGTTAATCTAATTTACTGCTTCACAGACAATGTTGATAATTGATGATGTCTCCCAGTGATTTTAAGCATGATCCAGACTGGTTTTGTTGCGTGTGCGGGTCTTCCTGGCCTCCAGAGTGGTGAAGCACAGAATCAAGTATGCCAACAACTTCCGCTCAGCCTACAAGTCATATTGCGGCGTACCTATGGGTGACCAAGACAAAATATGGGCACCACATGTTGTGTGTAGGAGCTGTAGATTCATTCTCGAGGCCTGGTACAGAGGAGAGAGCAAAAGAATGAAGTTTGGTATACCTCTAATCTGGCATGAACCAGCAGATCACCTGCTATTTCTGTGTTGTTGACTTATCCTATCGCAGAAGAGGTACGGAAACAATGTGTTCGAATATCCGGACCTACCATCATCACTCAGGTCTAATGCATACAACGAGGAGCTTCTGATTTCTCCACTTCCAGGACGGCAGTAGTCTGACTTTTCCAATAGTGAATCGTGTCAGCGAGGAAGAGGACTTCTCAGAGGATGCAGAGGCTACAGGGACTTAGGATTAATAAAATCCTGTGCAGAACTTTTAACATCAAGATTAAAAGTAGTGGAACATTTTGGACTAGAGCTGCAGGGTATCCGGACAAGAGGAAGTGTCACCAAACGTTCTCGCAATACTTCACTCTCGCTGACAAACTATGTTATTGCCATAATGTGGGGGACTGTTAAAGAAATAGGGTTTCCCTATGATCCAAAGGGCTGGCAGCTCTTCATTCACAGTTCGTGCAAGAGTCTGAAAGCTGTCCTCCTCCACAATGGCAACAAGTGTCCCTCAATTCCAATTGCTCATTCAGTCCATCTTAAAGAAGAATACTCCAATGTCCAGCAGCTTCACCAGATGGTTAACTCTGCAGAACAACAGTTGAATGTAATTAGTGACTTAAAAATGATTGCGTCTTTGATGAGACAACAAGGGGGATGCACAAAATATCCCTGTTTTCTCTGCCTGTAGGCTAGAAGGGATATAGCCAGGCATTTTCAGACCAGTGAAATGGCCATTGAAGACTGAGTTTGTGGTTGGTGAGAAAAACAGTTGGGAACTCTCTGTGATGGAAAGCAAGATTCTGATGCCTCCGCTCCACAATAAAGTTGGCCTCATCAAGCAATTTATAAAAGCACTAGATACAAATTCAGATGTCTTCAAGTATCTGCAAACTGTCTTCCCCAAACTCTCAGAGGTGAAGGTCAAGGGAGGAATTTTTGTGGGTACCCTGGTGAAGAAATTACTTCACGATGTTGAATTCATTGTGAAACTTCTACCTATACAAAGAGGAACCTGGAAAAGCTTCCGTGATATAGTGAAAGGTTTCCTGGATAAACGTTGAGTGGATAATTACAGGGAGGTGGTGCAGAGTCTTCTGAAGAATTACAATGGAATGGGTTGCAGAAAGTCACTCAAGTTACATGTCCTCCAGTCGCATCTAGATGTTTTCAAGTCACACATGGATGCATACTCAGAAGAATAGGGTGAAAGATTCCATCAAGACCTACAACTGTTAGGAAAGAGATAGACTACCAAGTACGGTATAGTGAGCGGTTGCTTGGCGACTACATCTGGGATTGATGAGAGTCTGATGTAAGCTATAAGAGAAAAGTAGGAAAAAAAATACATTTTTAGACACTGTGAATATCTTTCCCTGATGTGTTTTAACCTACAAAAGGGAGAGTAGGAAAAAATACATCTTTAGACACTCTGTGTATCCGTTTTTATGACGTGTAAGTATTTTAATGTACTTTCACAACTTCTGCACATTTGCTCAGCCCCTGTATAAGTTTTCTGCCTTAATATAGAAAAACTATTATTGTACAAAAGGAAGATATTTTCTTGAAATTAAGAAAATCGATGCCATATCTCTAAAAACAATTTCACACATGGGAAATTTATGTTTTCTTGTGTTTTGCAACATACTGAATTAGAAACAGCAAAAAAATTAACTTAAACAAAATCATTGTTACACAGTGTAATATATTGTTTATAAAACTGTGACAAGGAAAAAAAGGTTGGGTGAAGCAAATCTGATTCTCGGAACTATTTCTTGAGGCACAACGCAAGTTAGCCAAAAGAACACGTTAAGTAAATGCTAATCGTCGTGACATATTACTGTATACAACTTCACTAACTGAGACGTTATGTGGGTTGCAAGAATGCTAGGCGTTCCGTGATTTACAATGACAGTGTTGTTAAGTGAGTACGTGCCGACAGGTTTGTGTCTTAAAAATCATCCTTTGAATAGAGATGCCAAAGTTTCTTTAAAACCGATAAGCACGTCATATAAGCTGATTTAATTCGATTTGCATTTCGTCCTCTGTTTTTATTTTCATCCTTAGCTGATTCAGTACAGTAAGGTTATCGGTAGTTTGGTACAGATTCTTAAGCAAAAAATTTGAAATTTTATCCCCGGAAGATACTGTAAGTCGTGTAACAGAGCTATTCCACCACTGCTCCATTGCGAGTAATTCACATTTCTTCCGATCTGAATACTGCATTTCCTTCATTGTAAAAGTGCTAAATGTTCATAATAGAATGTTATGAGTACTTTACAACGTCCTCCTTCAAGACCGGAAAAGTGAAAACACAGTTCATGTTTACTAACATACTATCTGATGCTTTGTAACTCATGTAGTATTAGAGTAGCATGGGCATTACTTTAAAAGTATCCATATTATCCGAGTGCCCATATTTTCCTGATTTACCTTATTAACATGGTTCGGCCTAGGGACACAGAGTAACCAGTATGAGGTTTAGAGTACACGGAGTATAATTGACGTCATGACCCGTATGCAGTCACCCGACTGCAACATCATAGGTGGGTCCGTAATGTGCATTACCGTTGTGTGTAGGCCTATTGCTGCTTGGCTGCGGTACGTGTAACAGGCTTCGGCGTAGGGACACCTGGTTGAAGGTTACAAATCACGTTAATATTTTAATGGTAGACATTTATTGTCTACACTAGGAATGTACTGTATATACTGCATCTATACAGGGTGAAATATATTTTGTGCCGTACTGTGACGGACTGTTTACATATTGAAACACGAAGTAAAGGCGCGCTCCATCTCCCACTCCACTCGACCAACACAACACTAAACGTTCGTGCGTTCTGAACTTCATGCGTTTCTGTGCCCAGGACCGAAGCCTGCTTATCAATTTAACTCAAATATGACTTTACATGTACAGTTACCCTGATAAAGAATGAGACGATTCTTGGTCGTCGGAAGTTAAAGTTCTACAGCGCGGTTCACTCGATATCGACGTAGGGATACATAACATGACAGATAGTACAAGAATTGTTACAAGGACCACAACAAGGACAAGGACCAGAATAAGGATCACGAAGAAGACTGCCATTTAAGGCCAGGATTTCACAACATAGCTCGAGTCCCAAAATATCATTGCTTCACTGTACCGAATGGCAAATGCCTGCTAAGGGATCTACATTCTGGACTGCTGCTATCACTGTCTTGTCTCGGTAGCTCATATAGTAGCGTGCCGGTTCCATTGTATAACCGAAACGTCTCGTGTTCGATCCCAGGTAAAACTTTTTTTTTATTGAGGTGTAATTAATTTGTTCAGAGTTCCTCGACTGTCTAATTTGTCGAAAAATATGGAATAATTTATGCCCAATTTCTGGGTCTTACAAGTGGGCTGAACCTCGTCAAAAAAAATAAATCTTACTTGGAAGTTAAAAGTATTCTTCCTCAAACAAAAATCATAAGAAACAAAAAGAGACCTGTTAAATTAAAATCTTGTCCACATGCCATCAGCTTCTATTATAGCTCTAAGTCGATCCGGCATGGATGTCACGAGATTGTGGAATAAGTTCTGATCCCCGGCGAGATCTTCCCAGGTGTCAACAACTTGATCCCACAATTCGTCTCGATTTCGAGGGCGTAGGTGGGCATAGGTGGCTATCCTTCTCTTTTGCAATTCCGCCCATAAATTTTCGATGACATTCAAATCAGGTGACTTCGGAGGCCAATTAAGGATTTCGATCTCGGGTCTCCTTTGAAACCATCTTTGAATCTTGCAGCATAGCGCACGGGATGGTTATCCTGCTGGAACAGCAATGTTCCTTCGGGAAAACGTTCTCGGGCGGAGGGAAGGAATATATTTTCCAGAATGTGCTCTTAAGTTTCCGCATTAAACCGGCCATCGATGCGTTCTATAACGCCAGGTCCATCGTAAGACATCCAACCCCAACACGATATGCTAAAGCGCCCAGTCGGTGCACATAGCGCTGATCATGTCGGAGACCATCCTCACGATAGACACGGACAGGACCTTCGTAATCACTCGAGATGGTTGTTTCGTCGGAGAATATTACATTTCTCCAATCGAAATCCACTCGATTGGTAGCGAAGGCAAGACGGTCGACAGCTTGTGCTTCCCCCAATATTTCCATTTGCGCAGCCCTCCGGCTCCTAATACCGCGGTCCCTCAACCTGCTGATCACAGTCTGTGAAGAGCCGGGAAAGTTAGATGCTGCTCTTATTTCGTTAGCAGTCAGAAAGGGGTCCTGTCGAACTGTCTCGAATAAAAGAGCATCCTCTTCCAATGAAGAAATCCGCGGACGCCCAGGAATAGGGCGATTTTCGACCTCCCCAAAATTTTGGTAACGATGAACCCATCTCGCGGCTGTACTTCCAGGAACACAGACCAAACGGCCAGCAGATCTAGCCCCATATCCAGCCTCAACTAGAGCTATAACTCGCTGTCACATGTCACGTCGGTTCGCCATTACGATGAGAAATGAGGGATGACGATAATACTTTAGTGTAGACAATGACTATTTAACATGATATAGAATTATTGAAATAAGAGGCATCTTGCATAGTAAGAGTTAATAAATCAACCCTAAATTAAATATCTAAATAACAGGATATAACAGGAAGTCCAATTGTTGCGAAACTAATCAAATTAAATCTAATTACATTAAATAAACAAACCCCAAGTTATGATACCACATTGCTACAGCTAAATTGTATGTTATTAACATAAGCATTGAATAGGTCCGTGGTTGTGCGTTGGACGACAAAACCAGACATCGAAAGTTCGAATCTTGCCGAGGAATGTAACTTCTTGCTTTTTATAATGTAAATCAGACTTATAACTACAATAATTCATATTTCTTACATTATTTATTAATATTTATAGCCAACATTGAATTTGTAAAGAAAAGACTTTAGAAATCTCATATGGAATTTGTGATCTGTAGTGACATAAACATAGATTATCTCTCGGAACTTTTCCGTAAAAGTAAATTAAATTCACTCCTTGAAACTGGAAACTTTATTCGTAGGGTCATTTTCCCATAGCATACAAGCTGAAGTAACACAGCCATTGATAAACGTTTTGTACACAGAATTAGACTGAATTCCTATTCGACAGAACCTATAATCAATGGCTTGTCTGACCATGATAAACAAATCCTATGTGTTTCCAATGTCACTGAACAATTTGAAAATATTAATTTAAAAACTAAGAAAGGATCGTAATTGCTGTATCTAGTGATTATTTACATTTATGTCTACAAAATGAATCTTGGAAAAACATATATGATACTGGTACTACTGATATTAAGAGTAAATATATTGAATTTTTCACTTAATTTCATAATCACTTCAGTGGATGTTCTCCACTCAATGTTGTGAAAAAATTCAAAAGTTAAAACATGTAGATAACGCAAGGACTTCAAAATCTCATGTATTAAAAAGAAGAATCTATATGTAATGAGTTGCAATGTAATGATCTTCATGTTCTTAAATACTGCAAGAAGTACAGTGTAATTTATCAAAAATTATGAAAGAGGGAAATAGAATATATTTGAGTAGAAAAGTACAAAATTCAGATAATGCAATTAAACCTATTCGTAATATTATTAAATTTAAACTTGTAGATATCCTAAGAAAGAAAATATTTTGTCATTAAAACCAATGATTATAAAGTAGAGGATCCCAAATCTATTGCAAATTCTTTTAATGTCTTATAGTATATAGTACAGAAATATTATTGACAACTTAAACATTCAAGATTTTGCAAAAGATACTGCAATTGGTTACTTAACAGATGTATTTAATAATTATTATTAATATATGTAATTAGTCAATAACTGCAACAGTGCTTATACATTCAATCATAACATGAATAAAATTGAATGCAAACACGTAGATAAAAATAGTTAAAATTAACTGCAGGGGTGAGAATGAAATAATCCAAAGTCATACTTTTAACAAAAATTGTTTTTTGCGAGTGCATTTCTTACACATATGGGAAAGCTATTAATAAATTATTGTAATAATTACTCAACAAATTACATAGCCTAAGGACTCTAAACCTTTGTAAAAGTTTGTCTATTATTATATATATTTTTTTAATTTCATTTTAATTGTTAGTTTTTAATATATATGCATTTACATTGTATATATGTGTGTGTATAAATGCATTCATTAGATTAACGTTTATAATATTATAACTTGTAATTTTGTATTGTTTGCGATCATTAACACTTAATCTCAGGACTTTGTAAAACTATATTTCAACGTGACTTAGCTATTTCAACGTTATTTAGACAAAAAAAATTGTTGTGTAGACTAAGAATCGAACTCGCACTCTTCTACACAACACGCAGAAGTCTTACCGTCTGAGCTACGGAAACGACATGAAAGCTTTCCTTTCTGTGCGGAGTGTCGATCTAGTCATGAAGGTCCATTGTCGATTTAACTACACGATTTATGTATATATTTATCTTTTATTTACGTAATATTATCATATTTTTTGCAGTTTTTTAATTGAATTTCGGAACGATGCTAGTAACAAACCAAATAGCCTGAATTTAAGTAACTCAATATTCGTTATCTTGTGTATCGGTGCTCTGGTCTCCGATCATGCGCAGTGTCTTACATCTGAGACTTAGGAATATTCAATCGTCTCATCCTTTTCCAGGGAAACTGTACATTCACAAATACAGTACTAAAATCTAATGGAAACTTTAATGTCAGTACGCAGAAAAATATGGATATAAATCGTATGAAATCTACACTCAAAAATCAATTTTTAAGAAAATTAATTTACATTTTAAAACGATTAACAAAAATTTGTTGTAAATAAATTGTTTTGGGTAAGTAATGTTGCGAACGACAGACAAATAAAAACGCTAGGTTGTAATTACTCGTATAATTTTTATAGCTGAACGGAAAATCGATATTCCATACCTAAGATTTCCATAACATAATGAATTGAACATCCTTTATAAATTTACAGCGATTTTAAATGTCAGTTTTATCCTCTGAATATAATTTGAAAACACATACAAAGTTATTTTACGTTATGTCATATCTTTGTTTTGAAAAATGAAACTACTGTAGTTCTTTAGACATCATAAGTTTATCAATGGGCTGGCTGATGTTATCTTGCGGAGCCTGGCTCAATTGTAGATACTCTTAAGCCACATGTCTACTTCAGCATTAAGTTTACTTACATTTTTTTTTCAAGAAGACCAGAACAGAAAATGTATTTTCACACAAGTATGCTAATGTAAATGGCATTAATTGTTGTTGTATTGCAATTCGTGAAACATCGGGTGATGCATGCAAACAAGACTGCCACAGGGCCGTTGTAAGAAACACGATTTTTTAAACTCGAATCAGAAGATAATTCTGATAATTCTAACAGCTCTTCTTTTTAACACGCAAACAATTATTCGTCACCAAGAAGAGAAATAAGTATTTCATATAATTATTTTTTCATAACAGAAAGGATAATATTCTCTTAATTTTAATGTTAATCAATGAACATTTTTTATACTTCCAAAGATATCGGACCGATGAAAGTCACTGAGAGTGAGGAACGAATCAAATTCTCGATTGATAATCCAGCGAGACCACAAGTTTAGTTTATTTATCGTTGTTTCAGTCTTATCCTGTACGATGAACACAGAGTTGGACTATGAAGATAAGAATTTAAAGTACTAAAAATATAGGATAAGTACGGAAAACTTACAAGCCAAGAGAAGTCTCTCAAGTGAAGTCATTCATGTTAAACTCTGCAGCTGGAAGGTCTGAGATAAATACAAGATAAAAATGAGACAACGTGATAAAGTTAAGCTTAGTTAAAATATCGGTAGAAAACAAACCTTGGTTCCGCGCATCCCTGGGGGACTACAGGTTGGGACCGCTGAGTTAGATGTAGATCTACTTAATCTGTACAACATATAAATAAAGTCACTTGCCTTACCTTCGGAATTATAAAGAATATCTTTCTTGAGTAATCAAGAAAACGAAAGTTCATCTTCTCATTTCGGTGTATAGTTATGATTTCATATACAGAGTGTTAAAAAAGTATCCAATATTTTAGGAGATGCTAGTATGCATCAAAACAAGAAATAAAGTCTAATAAACATGGGCCCAACAACACATACTTTCTGAGATCTGAACACTTGTTCATAGGAGGTGCTCAATGTGACGTCCATTCATGGGAATGTATTCCTCTGGCCTTCGGCTTAAGGGATCACGCACTCTTTGAAATTGACCTGGTTGTTTTAGATAACCAAAAGTCTAGGGGATTTAGGTTTGAGGAACGAGCAGGCCAAGGTGTGGGGCCTCCCCAGTCAATCCAGCGGTTCTGAAATGTCAGCGTCAGGTGTTCACGCTCACTACGGAAAAAATGTGCTGGTGTGGCATTAGGTATGAACCACATCTGTAGTCTTTGCTGACATGGCACATACTCCAGCAAGGTAGGCAATACGTTAATAAGAAAGTCCTGATAATGAGCCCCAGTTAATCTCTG
Organism: Periplaneta americana; assembly: GCF_040183065.1. Lineage (NCBI taxonomy): Eukaryota > Metazoa > Arthropoda > Insecta > Blattodea > Blattidae > Periplaneta > Periplaneta americana. The sequence goes on along the minus strand of NC_091124.1, from coordinate 87,111,356 downwards.
TAGTAGCATGTATGGCCCGTAATCTATCGCCCAGAACGCCTGCCCATACGTTGATTGAGAGTCGTTGCTGATGCCTTGTTTCTTGAAGTGCATGGGGATTTTCATCAGCCCACACATGCTGATCACGGAAATTGACACCATCTCTGCTGAACCCTGCTCATATCCACAACCAAACATTTTTTTTTCAGCATTCCTTGCGATGTATCATTATTCCATGCCAGGGTTGTCAACTACGATATGATTATCTAGTAGCCTACTGTATTGTAGGGCAGAAAAATGCATTGCCATAAATGGACGTCACATTGAGCACCTCCTATGAACAAGTGTTCAGATCTCAGAAAATATGTGTTGTAGGACCCATGTTTATTAGAAATTTTTTCTTGTATTGTTGCATACTATCACCTCCTAAAATATTGGATACTTCTTTAACACTCTGTATGTATTGTATGCCTCTTGAATAATACGAGTAGTTGAAGAAAATAAATAGTAAAAGTAGTCATTCGGAACATGATAAGGAATGAACAGATGCTGGTACTCAAAGTAGTGTCAGCACGATACTATATCTCCATCAAAGAACATCTCATTGACAACGGAGGAACATCGTTGTCCTCGACCTAGACTTTCAACACAACCGAAAGCTGCGAGCTTTAGCCGTTCTGTACACCGCGATTGCCTACTCAGCTCAAAGAACTATATAAACTCATAATAAACTTAATTTCTTATTCAGATCCTCAACATCAGAAATACCTGGACATTTATTTTCTGTGCTTGCAAATTTCATAGATACGAAAGTACTAGAAACAAGTAATAGATTTCTTGGAATCAGATAATTACATTGGAATTACATGAACATCTACATCGCAATTCGTCTTCTAAAATCCGAGGAATTCTTCTCTGTCCTACGTAACGAAGGAAGAAAGCTTCTCTGACATTTCGAAATACCGGTATAGTAGTTTTACAACACGGGCATAAGCTCGTCACTGGCACAGTTTCAAGGAGTTGCCACAAGATGGTGTTCTTGCGTAGATCTTTCTCGGTTTTATTGTCAAGAGAGAGTCTCTTTCTAAGTACCGGTAGGTACAAGCCAGAATGCTACATGAACAACGCTGGGGCCCATAACGTCAGGCTCTGGATAGGCATATGAAACAAAACAGACTATCACAGTCTATTATTATTATTATTATTATTATTATTATTATTATTATTATTATTATTATTATTATTATTATTATTATTATATGTTTCACAGAAAATAAATAATCCCAGAATGGAATATAACATTTTATATCAGTACTGAACAAATTTTAATACAAATGAAATGCATTGTTATAGAGAATGGAAGGTGTTCAATAACAATGACGTCACAGAGTAAATCCTTATAAAAGGAACAGCGCTCTCCTTTGCCATTTTGCGTTATTTATTTTCATTTAGTGGAAATTGACTTTGTTTGTTGAATAAATTCCAACATCACATTAAATTCGGTAGCACTTGTACCTCTTCTCCGCAACACTGAAGGAAAGATGTAAGCAAAAACTGCCTGCTGCACGCTTCGCTCTGCAAAACGCTCTGTGACCTATGTCCTGCGGAACTCAAGTCTTAGATTGAAGCACGCATTTACATATTGATAAGAGAGTTGCCAAACGTAACCTACATTACTTAAAAGTGATTTATTAGTAACTAAAGTATTAAAATACTCTTAATTCGTATACGTGACAGAAACATTATTCAAAACATTTGTTGGAACTGACTCTCTAACGCAAAGACGTTTGTAAAATTTGTACCTATAAATGTGTTTAAAAAGGTAGGCCTAATAGGATAAAAAATTATCATCCAAAATAATTATTCTGGAAAATTTAAGCGAAAAAGACCAATATGGTGCAATATTTTTCCATTCATAGGCTACTATGCCAAGGGTTCGTCCCTTAAAAGGAAAGTCTGCATTCATTCTGTATGTCTATGATAAAGTAGTCATATTAATATATACTACTAATTCAGAAGGTAACTTACAAAATATAACTGTACTCAAGAATAATATTTTGAAAATTTTTAGTGAGAAAATTACTTCCAGAAAATTCAAACATTTACGGCAATGTACAACGAAATACTCGTCTAGAATCGTTAAATTTGATCAATTATCTGGGTTTCCAGTGAAGATGAAACGACTTTCAGATCATAGTAATTAAATTTTAGAAAGGAATTTACGCTAATAAGTATAAACAAATATCTTGCACGGTGATAAATAAAATCAATACTAATTGGAACTTCCTCTGCAACTGTTTTGTTACTCTGACGATCTGTCGAGTAATTAGCAATTTTAGGTTCTTTTTTATTATCAAAGCTCGGAACTTGGGGACTTGTGTGTCGTGCGCTTGAGTAAGGTTACAGGTACAGCTTACACAAAGCTCAAGCTGCAAGTGCTCAGGGACAGTCGTATGTACTAAGAAAGTGGTCACATCGAATGGCAAGAAGACGAACGAAAAAACTGTGTCATGTCGTAGCCAATGACATTAAGAGAATTACAGGTAAATGGTCTGTCTGAGGAATGAGAAAATACGTGTTATTCGAATGGGTGTTATGGAAGTTTGAAAATACATTTCTTAAATTTTAGGTACAGAATTTCGTGGAGGAATTCTGAGGGGATACATTATTTTCTTCTAATGCAGAGTTTATATTTTGTAAGTTGTGCCACACATAAACTAGAGCTGGAAACGGGCATTCATTGAAAGACATTGCAGTCCTTTAAATTGATGGAAAATTTGTCCATAGCCATGGATCAAGTCGTAGAGGGACCTTCCCTAGTAGTGATACACTAATTGAAAACTATTTGCGAGAAAAATTTAGGATACACTTATCTTTCTCAGATACGAGATCTGCTGAAAATCGAACACGAAACAGTGACAGTGAAAATATTCAGTATTTTATTTAGGCCCAAGGCTTTATAATAAAATTTCAAACCATTTTCCAAATTTGAAATTTTTTAAAATTGAAACTTTTAAAAAAGAAATTTGTAAAATTATCCATGATATATAATAGTAACAAATGTACTTTTTTTTCACATTTTATTTCTATCGACTATATTCATGTTTTTATTGAATATCACTGGCTTCTGTCGGATTGTCAATTTATATTAAATGTGTATTTTTCTCTCGTTTTCTCTTTCTTCTTTATTCTTGCTCTTGTGTTCTATTTATTGGTTTGAATTAAGTTACTCACTGTATTTAGTAAACTGTCCTTGTAAATTTTATGTTATATTATTCACTACGACCACACCGTACACGAGCCTGACTCTTACGGTAGTGGCTAGAAACATTTTTATTTTATAAATGCAGTTTGTACTCACTAGGTAGCTAGTTAAAATAAATAAAATAAAAAAATTAAAGTTTGCTCCCGTCACTTCATGTGACGTGGAAATAAGTTTCCTTCGTTTCAAATCATGTTTAACTAACAGACGAAAAATTTATGGGTTCGAAAATCTTCGAATGCATGTAGTCATACACTGTAATAAAATGTACAGAGCAGAACTGTAAATTTGATGTATCTTGCATGTTTATTTATATATATGCTATAAAATTACGTGTTTCAACCTATCATAATATTATCATTATGTTGTTCCAGCCAGGAACCACTTTTATAGCAGACCTGACAGTACCTCTGTGCTGGAAGCGGGAGTTTGTTGACATTGAAGTCCGGTCGCTTAGCCACGTTCAAAGACACAAGTCCCCAAGTTCCGAGCTTTGTTTATTATATTTCTATTATCGACGATAGTGTACTGCCTAGTAGTAGTAGTAGTAGTAGTAGTAGTAGTAGTAGTAGTAGTAGTAGTAGTAGTAGTAGTATTAGCAGCAACAGTAGCAGTAGCAGTAGCAGTAGTAGTAGCACTGTTTTGGCAGTGAACTTGACTTTATAACTATGTTCAGTTCGTTCACAAACGAGCAGTTATTCGCGTTTACGAGGGCCACAACTTATTTTCTTTGACAACAGATTACTTTTTTATACTCTATTTTACACCAGTCAGATCAAATGTGAATGGACGTCGCATTGATCACCTCCTATGAACAAGTGTTCAGATCTCAGAGAATATGTGTTGTAGGACCCATGTTTATTAGATATTATTTTGTTGTTTTGATGCATACTAACTCCTCCTAAAATATTAGATACTTTTTTAATACTCTGTATATGTTCTTACGTTGGCCCAGTTTTCTACGTAATGGCTTCAAAAATAGGTATAATAATTTTTGTGATCTGTTAAAGTGTCACTTACATTTTAAATTTACGGCGACAATATATGAATTGTTTCTTTCCCCTCAATGTCTTTAACTTGAAGTATGAACTGTATATTAACTTATTATTATTTAAGGATATTGGCTTACTTGTTTGTCACTATGAAAGAAATGGAAAATTATATATTTTTTCTTTTACTACTGTTATCATGTGTCTAATCCAGTTGGTTGTATACATAATTTATGAATTTCATAATTCCTCCCTTTATGCAGTCACCCTTATATTAAAATAAATACATGTGAAAGAGTTAATAATTTTAAAATACTTAGGGGCACAAATACATTCGATTAACAATTAAAAAGAAGAAATTAGCATTAGAATTCAAATCTAGGTTGTTTCATTAAACATTTTGAAAAATAAATTTATTTAAAGAAAGGGGAAATTGCATATATTCAGTCGCTCTATCGATAAAAACTTGATTTCTCCTATGCTAAGTTAGGCTCATGAAACTTGGACAATTACAAAAAGAGATGAACAGAAATTAAAGATTTTTGTATGTAAAATTTTGAGGAAAATCTCTAGTGCACTTTTCGACCCAGTCTATTTAGAATGAAGCTTTACAAACGAAGAATTTGCACTCTCTGTAGGAAACCTACCTTAATTTAAAAAACGAAATTAGAGCTAAAAGGCTAGAGTGGATAGGGTATGTAGAAAGAGCTTCAGAAGGAAACAAAATTAAGAGAGTTTTGGAAGAACTATTGCATAGACACAGGTCACTGGCGAGACCGAAACTTCGATATTTTGAGAACTTAGAAAAATTGATCAAAAGTTAAAAAAAAACTGTGATTGAAAGAAGACCTGTTCGTAGTTCGATGGCAGTTTTTTGTCAATTTAGCAGCGAATATCTCATATGATTTGGTAAGGTAATACAATAATAATAATAATAATAATAATAATAATAATAGTAATGATAGCAATAATAATAATAATAATAATAACGATAGCAATAACAATGATGATGATGATGATGATGATGATGATGATGATAATAATAATAATAATAATAATAATAATAATAATAATAATAATAAAGCTACTGCAGTTCTTTGTTTATTTAACTATTCCTGATTACATTAATCTTTCAAGTGCTGTTAATTTATTTGAATTCATGGAAATAATTTATTGTGCCTTTTAATTTACCTAGTACAGCATAATGTGTTAATGCGTATAGTGTAACCTATTCATATTTTTTTTTCTAAACGCCATTTTCGGTGCTTACGTGTTGTCATACAAGATAAGATGTCAACTTATAATAAGAATTTTTGTTTCAGAACTTGAATAGCATGTTCAATACAATAATTTCAAAACAGATGCAAATAATCAAACTAGAAATTACGACTGGAAAAACATCTCAAATTTTCTGATAGCCGAAATGGACAACTTTTGGTTTGAATTTGTGACTAGATGCTGAAAAATGACTGTATTGAATGTGTATAGTAAAGTAAAAGTAAATCCATGACGCTACAGCCCATAAAGGTCCAAGACCGAACAGCCGGCTGCTGGCCTCACGTCCACATGCCGAAGCAGAGGCGGACGATCATCCAACCAGAATGGAGATATCGTGTGGTTAGCACGATGATCCCCCCAGCCGTTATAGCTGGTTTGCGAAACCGGATTTTCGCTATCTATCGTAGCTCCCCAAGTGCATCACGATGCTGGATGGGGACCGGTCCCATACACTGGCCGAAATTTAATGAGAAAATTTCTTACCCATGAGGACTCGAACCAGCGCGCATTCTGTAACGCGAATCCTAGGCAATTGAATGTGTATACAGCAACGAAATAGAGGGAATTCGTACCCACGGTCGGTGTCTTCAACTCTTGGTTAAAGGTGCGCTTTAAACGCTGCGAACACTAGACAGACTCTTGCGTAAAGAATCTGACAATTACAGTCTATCCCTGCAAGATCGGCACTGTAACAAGACAACTTGGATTCCTTTCCAAATGCAGCAGAAATCTGACACGCTTCTTCGGGCGTTGCTTGACGTAGCCTCTGAAACCGTTTAAAGGTGCGTTTGTGTGTGACGTCAGTAACATAGACCTGAAGAGAAGGGAGATAATCAATATTGATTCTGACCTCACAACATGCAACTAAAGACAAGTGAAAGTAATTTGTAAATAAATCAAGAATAAATGTCCAGACGAAAAGAAACAGATATCTCCAATCGGCTTGTTTTCCTTGAGGGTTACATATGTGGGAAAACATCCAGACTTCGTCATTAAAGCCTATTAATCTCTCTTTTAAAATTAAGACAACATTTAAGTTTATTTGGTTCAGGATCCGACATGTGAAACAAAACATGGGATAAAAGGCACTGTGGCGTTCTCAAGAGGTATGAGGCACTGCTCGTAAGTCATTTTGTTAGTGCACTGCTTACGCAAGCAAACTCATCCATATGGATACACGCGATGGAATGCGTGAGCAGCCTGTATTTCATGAGCAGAGATTTGATTTGAACATTTAACAGGGCTAACATCACCGGCATCATCACCACCACGGTTATCACGCAGCTTAAAAAATTCAGTGGTTTGTCCCTTTCCGTTCTGATTTTTTTTAGAATTATGAGACAACGTTAGATAGTCACAATAGCGAGACTCCTTGCTGCAAGGCTACCTATTCAACGTAATATAAACGTGAGACTCCACTGCTCATAGAAAGAAAGCTTGTAAAATGAATAATCTTTACGTCACTCTATCAAGGTTGATCTCAAGTATTTTATTATCCTTAAAAATCGAGAGGTGCAAAGCTTTACTACGTATATTCCACATCTTTACGTGCAACTACATGAGGGTAGTGTGGAAAATGAAAGGAGAACAAGAAGAATACAAAGATAATAAGGGTAATACGAGAAGAACAAGGGAAATACAAGGTGAATGAGGTTAATACGAGTACAAAGAGAACAAGGGGAAAACAAGGAGAACAAGGAGAGGATACGGAAAACAAGAGGAAGAAAAGGAGAACAAGGGGAAGACAAGAGAACAAGGAGAGGATACGGAGAACAAGGGGAAAAAAGGAGAACAAGGGGAGACAAGGAGAACAAGGGTAATATAAAAGGACAAGGGGAATACAAGGTGAATATAATAATGAGTAGAATTGGAAGCGAGTTTACCCCAACGCACCTCAGTCTGAAAGGCTTTTTGTGCTCTTCCTAATTACTGATTCATAAGCAGATCTCGGATTTTAGATTAAATGCGTTTTTTCTGTAGGGATAAACTAAAACTAATTAAATATCTTCACATTGTTGAACAGGAAAAGAAGCCTAATCTGTCAGCAGATGTAGTTGTGCGAAATAAGTTTTTTCTTCTTTTAATATACGAAATTAGGCAGAAATCTTCGATAATTTTCCAAACATGTTGTATCGTTACAAGTGGTTTACCAGATATTTTAACTCCCTCACAGATAAATAATAATATTGCATGCAAGGTAATGTTACATCAGATAACCCAAGGTAGCTTACATTTGGAATATGTGGCGTTCAGGATTCAGAAGAACTTGAAGTAATTAAAATATTACTTATTTTCAGACAAATATGTGGATAATTTTCAATCTTGCAAGGCACTTGCACTATATGTTTTATAAATATTTGCATCAACTTACTGGTGTGATTCAAGGTTCTCTGACACGAACAGTATATTTTTTATCTAACTTCTCTTCCACCCCGAACTTAGATAAAATCTCCAATGAACAACTCTAAGATGTTTTAGATTCAATTAACTATAAATGGGTAGATGCAAAAATGTTTGCTTGCAAAGTGATTAAAAACATAAGTTACTGTTAATTAGACACAACGAAAAATATTTTGAATAGGTAATGTAATTAACCCCACTCTACAGGCGGCCTCCCGGAACTACTGGCTCTCTCGACCTGCCTCCGTGGATTGTAGCTAAACGATGTTGGATGGCTTCTGCAACGAGCACCCGAGGCGGACCTACTCGGGGGAGGAGTTTCGCGTCGGACCGACAGGGGGGCCTTGGAGGAAGTTGCCGAAGCAGGAATGGTATGTGGATTTCTGTTGGCTGCAGGAACCAGTAGTAAGGGAGTCTTATGGTTGGTTGGTGCGCGTAGGGGATCTATGGCACGCAACTCATTCCATATCGAGGGTTAGCGCAATAGATCTCAACAGGTCGCAGTGCTGGGCCATCCGTGCCCCCCCTCACTTGAATTCCATACCATTCCATTCCAACCCAGAAGAGAAACCACTTTTTTTTTCTCAAGAACTTGAGTATTAAATGCTTATTTAAGTTCTCTGGCCTATGTCAAAACACACAAAGAAAAACTATGTGGCCCTCAAGGAAAAATAATTGAGAACCACTGTTCTGTGGCATAGTTTCATGTTCTCACAAATTCATCTAACAGTTCAGAGAATAGACGAGTAGATGCAGTTGACAGATCTCATTTTGGTTCGAAGAACAGTCTTATGAGTCAATTCCTGAATGTCCTTTTCTATTCCTGCTATTTCTAACAGCACAAACAAACCTAAGAGTGTACATAGATCTATTACAGCACTTACTTCAGCCATGAAGAGCAACTCTTACGTCTCAAGATATACACGGTCGTCCATCTAGTTAATGGGAAATCGTTGTCAACATTTCTATGGTGTCTTCGGTACACTCAGCGATGCGATGGCACCATGTCGAGAGTCCTGCAGTGGTCCTTCCAAAGTATCAGGAGGAGGAAGTTTAAAATATGGTGTAAGAGTGAACTTCGGAATGGAGTTAAAAATCGTTGATACTTGCACTATTCGTTTTTCACCGTAAAAGTCAAAAGGCTGAAGTACTTGAGACAAAGCGCCCTCATTTTACACCCAAACCTAATCCAAAGTACTACGATAGCCGAGTCATTGTCAGTTCACAGGATAAAGATTCACTCATTGAACACATGTCAATGACCTTATTGCATGCGCTCTGTAACCTTCGCACTTTCTTTCACTTGCGTGAGTAAGTTCAATTGAAGATTCTCGATTCGTAGTTTCTACCAATTAACACCTAACATTGATTTTTACTGCAAGGAAATCAGAAACATGTTGCCGGAATGATTCGGTGTTGAAGATTTTTACAGTGTTGGAATTCGTGTATGCATAAGGCTTCCATGTTTATTTTAAAAGGGGGTTAGGTATAGCTTACAGCAGTGAAATTTTGGAAATATTCAACATTTTTTCCTCCGTTACTGTATCTTGTACAATAATGAAAATTAGTATGTATAAAACACTGTCCTTCTGCTATATGAAAAAAAATATATTTTTACGATTTAAACAAATTATTTATATATATATATTTTTTTTTTCAAAATTCAGTTCACTGTGCAGCGATGAAGGGTTTCCCACGTAACTAAAAAACTATCCAACATTCTGTGATGAAATTTTTTGTGTGTATTTATGCATGTCATATAAGTTTGTTAAAATTTTATTTTTTAGATTTTGATTTATTAATATTTAATTATTTTATTGGAATTTTTTATTAAATTAATATTTATTTGTAATTATGATGAAATTAGTAATTTTTGTATTTATTTTATTGAATTTTTATTAAAAATTTGAAAGGAAGATTTTATAGCCTCAAATCACAAAGTTATAATAGATATTAAGATTTCGCCCAAAAACAACAAAATAAATTCATTTAAAAATGGTCAATTATCAGTATTTTATATTACACAAAATAAAAAAATATTATTTATTAAGGAGTGTAGTTAATAGAGCATGATATTGTAAACATGAGTTTCAGCAATAAAATAAAAGAGAGAGAACATGAAAAAGTTAACAAGTTTTTTAGTTATGAGGGAATAGCTTCATCACTGCACAGTGAACTGTCAACATTTTGAATTTTGAAGAAAAAAATTTTTTTTAATTATAAAACTATTTTTTTTTTCAGATAGCAGAAGGACAGTTTTTTTTATACATACCGATTTTCATTATTGTACAAGATACAGTAATGGAAGAAAAAATTGTTGAATATTTCCAAAAACTTTATTGCTGTAAGCTGTACCTAACCGCTTAAATCATACTGATGTACAAAGATACTGATCTGCGGTATACTCAGAGATGGAATTTAATTTACGAACAATTATAATTTCCACTTTATTGTTTATTATTTATTCTTTGGGCAGCTATTCAATTTGTAATATTTTAGTCGAGTATTTCAAGCGCCAGTGTTATGAAGACTAAAATAAAGACAGAAATCAATAACTAAATCAGCACAGAAACAGCTGCTGAGGTCACTATCTGAATATCATTAAATAACTAATCATTATCATTCGCAAATGAAGTATGAGGCCATAATGGATACGTTGCGGTCCCCTGCAATGCTTTAATAGGTTGTCCCAAATTCCTGCGATTTCGTGGAACATACGATAGGATTTATTAACTATTCTAGTGGAGAATATCTTTTGCACTTGTGATTTCCAATTTTGACGGTAATGTTGGATATAGAAACAATTGGGTGATTGTGAAGATCGTTCAATGTTATCAACATTTCATCTATGTTCAAGGAGCAAACAACCCGCTGTTCTCATGATTCACATTTCTGCAGAAGTCAGTCGTGTCTCATTCCCTCTTCTGATGGTCCATGCCTCACAACCGTGCATAAGATCATGTCGAGCAAGGGTATTGTAAATGTTGAGTCTAGTGTGTCTCTGTACCTGCAAAGGCTTGGAAATCTGATTTATTGCACTTGTAACTTTAATACATTTTGAGATTTTGTTTGCCGGTGTCTTCATTCACACTAAATTACATTTTATATCCCAGAAAAATAAAGTAATTAAGTCATTAAATTATTAAATTAGAAATTATATTAATACAGACTTTACTCTGAATGGGGTATTAGTTTTATCAGTAGAATTTGTCAGTCTAAAACCTAATGTAACTTGTTGGAGATTGCACGTTGGAGGTCACCTTCAGATGTAACAATTATAATGTGAACATATGCAAATATATGATCCTCAGTAACAGAAAATAAGATAAGTTTTCCTATTAACAATCACGTGAACAAGTCAAATATAACGGACATCATACATAACTACAGGACTTTTGATACCAGTACGTTTTCCAGTCGGATAAAGATCACATTCAATTCAAGATAATAGCATAACAATTTCAAATGAGAATATAATAGGCGAAGAGTTCTGGCTAGATGGAAAAAGAAAATTGAATTGGAGACGGAACAGGCATAATAACTCGAAACGTGATGTTTATAATGACGAATGTGATGATTTCTTTGTTCGTTCTGCTTTTCACGGAGATGGCAACATTCTCCATTAAATAAAGATCTAACAGTAATAAGTTTATATTAGCATGCTGTACAGAATTTGTTTCGCCAGATTTAGAAAATACACTATGAATCATAATGTACCTAAATTACTAAAAGATTTTATGGAATATAACACATGTAATATTTCATTAATAATACGTGTTTTATTGTAATAGTCTTTCTACAAGAGAACATTTAATGATCCTTTAATACTCATACATCAGTATACTTTCTGAAGCTTCTCAGGAAAAATAATAGATCTATTTTCTCGCAAGACGAAATAAGTTATATGACAGCTTTATTTTCAGTCTTTTCCTTTACAGCAAATCTTTGTCGAGAAAGAGTAAACAAAGTAACGTACATACATACTTTACCGCTTGTGCGCTATGTCAACGTCTTTTGGAAGTGACACATTCATAACATATTAGTAACATAAAATACGTTTTTGTTTGGTTGGACTTTATAAAAAAAACACTAATGAGATCACAATCGCCTTGAAGGTAAAGTAAAGACTATTCAATTAACTGCATGAATGCAAGATAACCGTATTTCTATGTTAGCTATCCTAGTTCAAATCGTGGCCATCTGCGTATCTGTGCAGATATTGTGGGTATATAGGCACTCAAACGTTCTTGTAATCTGCATTAGTTTAGTAGTGTAAAATGAAAAAAAATAATAGTTATTTATGCAACAAGTGGATAATCTTGATGATTTTGGCATGAGTGTTATAATAAGATTATCCACGAGTCGGATACAACACTTTATGACATCTTAGCATTATAAGTTGTAGGGAATAAACTATGAAAGAAATTCGGAATCCATAGCTGACAAATTGTATTCATATGTTCGTATCGATTTGTTGCGCCTGGCATTGGCATTGAATAAAGAGAAATGAATGACCTTGCAGGTTATGTTACAAATGAGCCGTTCAGAGCAAAAGTGGTGTAAGTCAAAATTGGGTAATGAGGTTTAAAGTGAAAATTCTGTAAAATACAGCGCGAAGTAGCAATTAATATGGCCTTCTTGCTATCCACTGACTACTGATAGTTTAAATAAATTGAATATTAATTGCTACTTTGCACTGTATTTTACATAATGTTTACTTTAACCCTCATTACCCATTTTTGACTTACACCACTTCTGCTCTGAACGGCTCAAATGTTCCTTTATTTTGCTAACATAGTTTCTCTGAACTGTTTTATGTGATATTGCAAAAGTGATACAAAACTGTTAACGATTGGAAATAAATTATACATTACCTTGTGTCCTGCATTTCATTTCTTGTTACATGGCGAGTAGAAGATTTTCAGACGAGTTGCATTCATCCCGATCAAAGCGTTCCGGTATTACGTCATATAGCGAATACGTCATTGCTATTATCGGCACGCGTGCGATATTCTGAAACGTTTTGCTCGAGATAATGGATTTCTCATTTTGTGTTCATTTCATTACCAAATTGTCACTTTATAATGTGTTCGTACATCTGGTTTTTGTATATCAATATTTCCATTCTAATGTGAAATGTGTTCGTACGAGTACAGCAGTTTTATTAGTCGTATTACGACTCTTTACAAGTAATGTTTCTGGACATTGTGATGCACGATCTATGTGGAGTGTTTGAATTACATTGCAAAATTTAAGAAAAACTTTGAAAACGACATTAACGTTTTTTCGGTGAATTCAGTACGTTTGTGAAGTGATAACTCACAGCTCGAAATTCTGCGTGTAGGACCTTATAGAACTTGACGTTAACAACTTTTATCAGGTTTACTACGCTGCCATCAAGTTGTTACATAAGGAGTCACGTCATAATTCCCATTTTAATTGCATTAGCGACTGTACTCCATCTCATGTTCGTTTACGGCGGACGGGTGGCGATCCTGGCGGTTGTTCTCTTCAAAGTGCTGCCGATTTTAACATAGCGATGAGTTATCTGTTACATATATGATCTAGGGTGTAGGCTATTGCAGTATGCTTCTTTTGTATCCTATGTCGTTTAATGATTGTATTCACTCGAAAATTAATCACAATCGTCTGACCAGTGTAGTAGTTCAAGTACATTGTAGGGGGAAAGGTAATCTATGGATGCAGATGAACTTATAAACTGTTATGTGCGGTTCAATACTTTTTTGTTGCTACAGAAATTAGATGCTCATTTACCGAATATTTCCAGATGAAGCTCATATGTTATAATTTTATTGTTAATACTGTATCTTCTCCCATAGCTTTTTAATATCCTAATACGAGGGCTGTTCATGAACTTGGGTATTTTGTCTTTCTTGGTCAGCGAATCTTATCTACGATTCATTTAGGAAATTTTAAAAATTAGAAAAGTGTGTTGCCGGCGAGTTCAAGTACGATTTGTGATGGACAAGTTAGAAAGAATGTACACAATTCTGTTTCCATAATTTTACCTGTCATAATTATATTCATCATCGCTTATGTAGAGCCTATACATATATAGGTTGTAATGGAAAATTAGGTTCACTTATTAATTAGGTTTTTATGTATTATTATTAATTGTAATTATTATGTATTATTTTTATTGTGAGTAATTAAGTTACCACTGCCACCGGGTGTTTGCCCACTTGCAGTGTAAATAAATACATATATAATTCAATTGGGCTAAGAGGGATGAAGTTACAGGAGAATGGAGAAAGTTACACAACGCAGAACTTCATGCATTGTATTCTTCACCTGACATGATTAGGAACATTAAATCCAGACGTTTGAGATGGGCAGGGCATGTAGCACGTATGGGCGAATCCAGAAATGCATATAGGCTAGAGTGTTAGTTGGGAGGCCAGAGGGAAAAAGGCCTTTGGGGAGGCCGAGACGTAAATGGGAGGATAATATTAAAATGGATTTGAGGGAGATGGAATATGATGATAGAGAGTGGATTAATCTTGCACAGGATAGGGACCAATGGCGGTCTTAGGTGAGGGCGGCAATGAACCTTCGGTTTCCTTAAAAGCCATTTGTAAGTAAGTAAGTAAGTAAGTAAGTAAGTAAGTATATAATTCAATTGAATCGTGAATTGCAGAAATACCACATATCCATTTGAGTAAATTTTTCAGGAGGTACAAAAAACAGATTATCTTATATTTTTTTATTGAAACATAATACGTTCTAGCGTTTGATATATATGAACTTTATTTTCTTAGTATTTTCTTGAAAAAATCTGAATTGCTTGGCTATGTGGGGTTTTCTGCAATTCTAGTAACAATTATTCTATTTCTTGAAAACAATTTTTGGGTGAATAAGACGAAGAAGGGCAATTTTTTTTATCTTATAAAGAACTTTAAATGCATATTTAAGTCAGGAAATTGAGAAAGAAAAAAATATATATACAAACATATAAAAGTGGGAAATTATGTGCATAACATATTTAATTCTTGAAATTCGTTTAATCCTTTAAGGACAAAGAAAAGCAAACTGAATTTTGAGTTACTAAAATATTCCATATGCCCTGGTGTTCCTACAATTTCCCACAATTCACTCTTATTGCCGCTGTGAAATGTACACTGAACACTGGACGTGTGGAATTTCTGCACCACTTGAAAGGCCTATGTATGCACATTATAACCGCATGAAAAACTGAATTTGAGAAAAATGTGACTTGGGGGATTTATGCAATTCACGATTCAAGAGAGAGAGAGAGAGAAATAAATCGTCCGGCCTTAATTAAGGATGACCACGAGGATCCGGAAATTAATAGCAAATAAAAATATAATTAATTAAATATGAGTATTGTTATAAAAATAAAATACTAAGTATAATAATTAAACACCTCTGATTATTTATCAATTATAAAATAAAATCTTAGAAGATGACGTTAAAATTATACTTATAAATAAAATATTTTATTTAAAATTAGCATATCCTTAATTAAGGCCTTCTGAGTGGTATAACTGAAATTGTATAACCTGCAGGGAATCTTTAAGAATTTGCGAGATGATTTTTTGAATTTCAAAAGATGATATTGATAATTGTTTAAAAAAATTATATGTAAATTTTGGTAAAGAACTCCGAGCTCATATGTTATAACTTTACTGCAACAACTATTTTTAACAAAATAATCTGCCCTCAATGAGGGTGACCATAAAGATCCAGAATAAAAGTACTACAGAATAATTTAGAAAGACAAAAATATTAAATACAGGAATTGTTTAGTAAAACATCCAGAGAAATTCAAACCCAATAGAATCATCAATGGCCAAAATATAAATGGTAATGTAATATTTGGATTGAATCCTTAAGAATATCCAATAAAATTTTTTGAATTTCAAAATCGGAGACCGAGTGCTTTTAAAATATTCCATGTGAATTTAGGAAGTGTGCCACGCGCACCAAACAAAAGACCAGAAACACTCCACTGACTGTGGGAAGAATTTCTTCTCGTCATCTACGTGTTGTGCCTGCAGGCATCCCTCTCAAACCGGATTGTAGGATCAAGAACTATTCCCTTAGTTTGAGTCCTGTGGATGGCTACAATATCTGCACTTCTGTTCGAATCTAAGGATGAAAATCAGTGGATTTCCTCGTATACCTCCCATCCGCGACGCTTGAGGACATCAGCATGGTGTCGGTTGTTGTGCAGCAGCTCGGTTTTTCGACAGAATCCCAACACGTGACCAAGAGTTTCCAAGAGTTTCCGTCTCGTTGCAGCCAGAATGGCGACACGGGTTGTGTTGAAACTTCTGCCTGGCACAGATCTAACCGAAGATAGATTGCCGGACATTTTAATTGCATTAATGTATTCTGAAATTGATAAATTTGCTTTTGAAGACATCCAGGAATTTGCCTTGGGGCACTCAGAATACAGGATAATACCTTTGCCCTTATGAGGTAATTTACACCATGATTCAAAACTTCTGTTCCGTAAGATCTCCCTTAATTGTCGACCTTTAGTGTTGGGAGCTATAGAAGACTTATTGATGTTTAGTCTACGTAAACTCAGTTGTTATTGAAGGTGCAGGTTCCTTACAAAGTTACGATGCACATCATTAATACGGTGAAGACGATTACAGATGTTATAATGGTGAATGTTGGCCTCCCACTCTGCACAAAGAATTCCCAAACCTCGGACTTTTTACTTGCGTATAACATTGAATTTGGCGTATCATCGGGCAGCATCATAATTTCCTTCACAGCACTTCTAATAATAATTTTGTCAAGATCTCGTAAGAATGTATCAGATAACTGAGGTAATGGAGCACATTGTAGAGGGTAAATCAAACCTGGCCATATATATTCGTTTATGAGTTTTAATTTTTGGTCTGATTTTAATAATTTGTTTGGACGAGTCCATCCAAGTCTGAAGATACGTTTTTTATAGTCTTGGTTTTATTGAAGGAGATTTTGTCTGTGAAATCTATTCCGAGATATCGGATACACTCATTTTTATCGCGCAACGAAGAAATAACAGAGCCTTGTAGAGTGATAATATCATCTGCACAGAGCTTGCCCTTTTGTAAAACTATTGCCTTGATTTTAGTTGGATTTATGTGAAGACCAATTTCAGTTAAGCTACTTTCAGCTAAATCAACAAGCGATGTAGCATTTGCTTTAGTGCTACAAATTAAAGCAAGGTCATCAGCGAAGGCTAGCACAGACAAATGAGGTAGTTGATCTGATAAAGAATAGCCATATTTAGTAGAAATATAAAAATCAGTCAGATTTTGCATCACGTGATTGATTGCCAAATTAGATAATATTAGTGATAACGGAGAACCCTGTGATACGCCACAATTTAAGGCTATAGGTTTTGTTTTTTGAAAATTTGATTCAATTTGAATAGTATTTGCTGATAACGAAGAAGAATTTAAATTGTAGAGATTCCGTGGAATGCATGCATGCTTAAGGATCTTTTTATATGTTGATGTCCGATAGAGTCGAAGGCCTTAGATACGAGTACATCAATAAATACGATACAGCATTTTTTTTTTTAATTTTTTTGCTGATTGACGACAACCATTAACAATTGAAGAATTTATATGCGTGTCAGGCAGAGCCATAAATCCTCGCTGATATTGATTTAATGCAATGCAACTTCTCAATTTTGAATCCAACACACTTCCAATAATTCTTCGCAAGACGAAATATGGTTATCTGTCTCCAGTTTTTATATTTTTTTCATCACCGCCCTTATAAATTAAAACTGTCCGAGCCTGTTTCAGAGGAGACGATAAAAGAAAATTGTAACATTTCATTGGTAAATAAGGTTAGGAATTTCGTTATTTTGAGACGCCTTAATATGCGAGCAGTAACGCCGTCCGGGCCGGGAGACTTGTCAATCTCAATGCCATAAAGAGCCTTATGAATTTCTTCTTCAGTAACGGTAATGTTGTCAGGTAAATCACTATTAGGAGCGAAATTGAACGAGGACTGTTCATGGACTTGGGTATTTTGTCTTTCCTTGGTCAGCGAATCTTATCTACGATCAAATAAAGCTATTTGCTACGATTCATTTAGGAAATTTTAAAAATTGTCATAAATTGACAAAACTTCACTTCTCACACTAGTTTATTAAACCGTGTCGGACTGTAAAGAAAACAACTATCGCAATGTCCATATTTTATATGTTGTATAATATTATAGTATAGTGAAATTTTGGTTAAATTTAACTACCAATTTTTTTCTATACTTACTTACTTACTTACAAATGGCTTTTAAGGAACTCGAAGGTTCATTGCCGCACTCACATAAGCCCGCCATCGGTCCCTATCCTGTGCAAGATTAATCCAGTCTCTATAATCATATCCCACCTCCCTCAAATCCATTTTAATATTATCCTCCCATCTACGTCTCGGCCTCCCTAAAGGTCTTTTTCCCTCCGGTCTCCCAACTGACACTCTATATGCATTTCTGGATTCGCCCATACGTGCTACATGCCCTGCCCATCTCAAACATCTGGATTTAATGTTCCTAATTATGTCAGGTGAAGAATACATTGCGTGCAGTTCTGCGTTGTGTAACTTTCTCCATTCTCCTGTAACTTCATCCCGCTTAGCCCCAAATATATTCCTAAGCACCTTATTCTCAAACACCCTTAACCTATGTTCCTCTCTCAGAGTGAGAGTCCAAGTTTCACAACCATACAGAACAACTGGTAATATAACTGTTTTATAAATTCTAACTTTCAGATTTTTGGACAGCAGACTGGATGATAAGAGCTTCTCAACCGAATAATAACACGCATTTCCCATATTTATTCTGCGTTTAATTTCCTCCCGAGTGTCATTTATATTTGTTACTGTTGCTCCAAGATATTTGAATTTTTCCACCTCTTCGAAGGATAAATCTCCAATTTTTATATTTCCATTTCGTACAATATTCTGGTCACAAGACATAATCATATACTTTATCTTTTCGGGATTTACTTCCAAACCGATCGCTTTACTTGCTTCAAGTAAAATTTCCGTGTTTTCCCTAATCGTTTGTGGATTTTCTCCTAACATATTCACGTCATCCGCATAGACAAGAAGCTGACGTAACCCGTTCAATTCCAAACCCTGCCTGTTATCCTGAACTTTCCTAATGGCATATTCTAAAGCGAAGTTAAAAAGTAAAGGTGACAGTGCATCTCCCTGCTTTAGCCCGCAGTGAATTGGAAACACATCAGATAGAAACTGACCTATACGGACTCTGCTGTATGTTTCACTGAGACACATTTTTTTCTATTGTTCTATTAAAATTATAGCATATACCCTATTAACATGTTGTATCCTATAGGATAAGTTACATTGTGAATTTAAGGGCTAAGAGAACCAAGGTTATGGCAATCACGATAAACATTAAATCTGGGCGAAAATCTCCAAATATAATTAAATATCTTCTACGCGTATCATTACAATAATCTGGGGTGTGACATAACGTTCGAAGGGAATATGCAAATAAGTGATTCAATAAAGGGTACTATTACGGAAAAATCACTAAAAAAACACAATTAACGCTTATTTTACAAACGAAACATGATGGGTATAAACTAAAATAACCAAAATACATTTGCGATTTCGAGATATTGATTGTTTTTCATGGAATTTTATGTGCTGAATGCGATTCTGGAACTGTTTACGTTCAAAAACGGACATAACTGGGCGAAAATTGCACTTAATTGTGCGCTTCAGAATCAAAATGTAGACAACTCCACTGTGGCTTGGTTTTAAATTAGGACAGTTCCTTCAGTAGCCAATGAGAAGTCCACATTCGTACCCCTTTTTCCATCATGCATCGCGAATAAAACACGGCTGATTAATTATATAAGCAATCGATTTGTGGATGAATAAGTACTGTTTTACGTAAATTTGCTTTGAAACCGAGAGAGACTTAGATTCAAAAGTAGACCATTTCACTTTAAATATGGAGTTTGGTTTCAAAAATAGACAACTCCATGACTTAGTTTCAGAGATGGACAACTCCACTTTATAAACTTAAATTTCGACCTGAATATTAATTTGAATCGCATTTTGAAACTGAAAAAATATTTCTATGGCCCGTGATATTGTTTAAAAAAAAATGTGCATATAACGGTGATATTGGTTTCCAAGGATTTGGTTTTTCGCCTTCCCTGTAAAAAAGCAAAAGTGGAGCTGTCTAACTTTGATACCAAGCTCCTCAATTATGATTGCTGGAATAACATTCCTCAGATCTACCAAAGAATGGACAACATTGTTAATGAAGACAGGCTGAGAAGAAATGAGCGAAATGAAAAATCCTTGAACTTGGAAATTACAGATATTAGGTTATAGTAAACACATTGAAAAACCGAATCATAACAGGTTACTAGTGACAGAATATTGCTATGAATCTGGAAAGAAGAGAAAGTGAGTGGTCGAGAACGCACTGGACAAAGTGAAGCTGAAAAGGGCCAATTTAGTAACCCGTGAATTCGTGAAGTGTTATTATTGTTATTGATAATGATTATTGTAAAGATACTGATAACAATATGCAAGTTATAATTACTTACTAATTGAAGGGTTCAGAGCCATAGTGGGCCAAGCGCCATTTATTAAAAACAGAGAAAGCAAGGGTTAAAGTTAAGTGAATACCATAGTTTAATGAAGGTTGACATATCATTTAGTTTGAATGTGTATACTTTATATTACTTGCTATAATATGTTTCCATTGAATTATGGTAATAACTTGATTTTAACCCTTGTTTTCTACTGTTTAGGAAATGGCGCTTGGACCACTGTGGTCCTGAACCCTTCAATTATACTAGGTTTTGGGAAATTTTTAATTATCATATCAGTGGTTTACTTTTCATTTTCAATAATGAATTGCCAGTGCATTTAAGCTGGTCCAGATATAGCTGGAACATTGGCGGTGAGCGACAGACTTGCATATTTTAGCATCTTAAAGTCGATCGTGGTAGCCATAGCAGTTATGGCAAGCAACTTTGAAGCAAGAAGGCTACGAATCGTGGGTTGGAATCCAGCCTCGAGTATATGAATGCTTGTCCGTTGTTAATTTAAAGATCCGTGATATCTTAAGCAGAGGTCTGGTGTTATGTTGACATCAGGCAGGGAGAGTCTTACCATCATTGTATCTGTCTAACGCTAAGTTGCGACAGCTTCTTCTGAAGATCAAGGCCAAAAGTTCTATTGAGCTGGATGGATGCATGCATGCATGAATAAATGAATGAGCATTCCTTAATAAAATAGGTCAACAATATTAATTTTCGTGAAATCTTTGATGATTTTGATAAGCACAATTTTAAATTCAGAATAAAACTGCAGAAACGACTAATTACTTATAGCCACGTTTGGAAGCGTACGAGTATATATAGTCCACACCTGTCTGGCCGCGAAACCAGGTAGCCTGGGTTCCGTTACCGGTCGGGGCAAGTTACCTAGTTCAGGTTTTTCTGGGGTTTTCTCCTCAACCCAATATGAGCAAATGCTGGGTAACTATCGGTGCAGGACCCCGGACTCATTTCACCTCATTCAGACGCTAAATAACCTAAGATGTTGATAAAGCGTCAAAAAATAACCTACTAAAACGAGTATATAAATGCTCTGTGTGGGAAAGAAAAATAATGGCATTCTCTAATATGGATTGTTTTCAAGACGTAATGCACTATACCGATTACTGCTACAAAAGCTTAATAAAACTAGGCCTACATTACAGTTCCAGAAGACAACATTATGAATTGATAGAAATGTATGGAGGTAAATCTGAAGTTTCGCGTAATTTGATAGAAAGTGTACGTAATGTACAAGAGCCTCGAGCCTTCCCTTGTTTAGTTATCAGTATTTGAACTCAGCGAAAGGGTACATCGTGGTTACAAGTTGGAGACCTGCAATAAAAAAACTTTAATGATGAGCTGTAACTTTCACTACGCTAATGAAAACATAAAAATATGCATATATTTAATTTTGAATGTACTTCTTCCTCATTTGCCTTGAATCTCTCTATGCCTCTGACTCATAATAAAATTTACTTAGGTACTGTGTGGTACCTGTGTCTAGTGAGGTTCATTTTGATAGAGATTTTCATTTCGAAGTTGATTAATTCATTTATAAAAATTAGATGTTGGTGATATTAACGATATAGAACTACGTCCAATTAAATTTATTTGAATAAAACTATATCGTGATTAATAAAGGAATAATAAAAAATATAATATAATTACTTTACTATTGAATAAGATAATATTATGTAAGTTGCTAACTTAACATATTATTTCATTGACCGATATGACCTTGGCCTCCTGCAATATGAAATTCATGAGTGAACATTTGGCTATAGCTATAGAAGTTATACCCTGGGTAATGATAGTGAAACAGAAAAATTAGACAAATATTTTTTGAGGTTATAATGTTTCAACTTGAACTAGGTGATTTTATTTAGTGAATTATAGGCAAGATGAGAACTCTCGTGATATTTGAATAATACTATTCCGCGAATATATTAATAAATAATTTATAACATTTACAGTAGAAACAGAGAATTCCATATCGTCAATATTACTAAAATCCAGCGTTTGTAAATATATGTATATTTTTTATCTCCATATATATAAATCCCACAAGGGTAGCTGCCCTTCAGTAAGGGTTGCCAAAAGACACAGCATATTAAGCAAATATAAATAAAAATAAAATTTGTGTTATGATTATTACATATTCAAATGGAAGCCACCTTTGGGAAAGTACGTTTATTCAATAATTATTAGTAATCAGATAGAATATAAAGAAATTTAGGTGTACAGGTGATTAGGTATGTAAAATCTGAACAGAATAATTCATTAAGTCTACAACAATAATTTTCAAAATTTTTTAAAAAATTCCAAAAGACTTAAACCATTCAACTGAGAATTTTGGAATTGTTCCCCTTGCTCCGAACAATAATCCAAATACTTCAATCTAGCCTTGTATATGATACTTCCTAAAGTATTCAATTGTAGGGTCATAGATAGTCTTCTTTTCTTCATGTACTGCTATGGGTTATTCAACTGCAGTTTCAAAGCGCACGGTAGGATCGATGATAATTGCTGTGTCATTTCCTCTATCAATAGCAATGATGTCAACTCGCCTAGAACTTCCATCTTTTGCAAGACAGTGGACTTCTTGGTGAACCTCATAGAAGGAAGGAAGACTTTTAGCAATAAGTTCTCGTATTGCATGGTGTCTAGTTTTCCGGATGAGAGTTTCATGTTGGCAGAATCCCAGGATGTGGGGTAAGGTTTCTATCTCAGTGCAATGCCTGCACTGGAGCCATCCTGAGACCGACCTGGCATGGCACGCACGTTTTCCACTTGTCCTATCATTTTAATTGCCTCTTTCCACTCGGATTCAGAGAGACCATCCCGTGTTTTTATCCAAAGGTTAGCTGGCGTGTATTCCTGAAATAATGACCTCTGCACTTAAGACTGCCTCTGTGGTCTGTTGATGAGCATGCTAGCTTCCAGATCGATCCCGGATTCGATTCCCGGGTTCCGTTCTCGGTGAATTTTTCTTGAAGAAGAAAAATTTCCTGGGTGTCTAGAGTCTGAAAATTTATATAAATGTGAGTGTGTCGGTTAATATTAATTAGCCTATCTTCAAAAATATGAAATACAATATATCAGGACTGTCGCTGAGCAGTAACCTGAACTAGGTTTCAGCGTCAGATTGTTGACAAGTAACTTCATCTGTTAGCACGACCATAAAGCACTAATATATGCTATAGAGTTCACAACAACGGAAAAAACCTACTATTTATCAACTGATCGTAGAAAAACAGCATATGCAACTTATAACGGGTATTAATACACTCTTGAGAAGGTTACGCGTCTTAACTTACTTCTTACTCTTGTCTTAATATTAGTGCTGTTGATCGATCAAAATATTTACTCGATTAACTATTTGAATTTAATCGATTAATCGATACATTAATCGACCGAGTTGAAAAATGTTTTAATATACTGTGATAGACAATTATTGTTAAATTTAACTCGTATTCGGTGATAAGCATAAGTATTAAATGTTGTATATCTGTATATATTGTATCTTTATATTACAAAACAACTATTTAAATTACATTATGAGGCTTATAATTTATTGTATCAATTTCTCCGGGAACTTTTGAGACAAACATAAATAACAAAAAGTATGAAGACTCACTTAGTTAATTCTGCTTCATCCATGATTTTAAACATGTGCGTGCATTCACATGCTCAGAATTAAGTGCCGCTCTAAGTTTAGTAACAATGTTTCCTGCGTCACTAAACACGAACAAACTTTTATTCTGTCAAGCACTTCTCCACGATCGTTCAATTTAAATCCAAACATTTCACCGAGTTTACCTCTCAAATTCTAATATGACATAATGGAGTTTACACATTTCACAAACCACAGAAAACTGATTTTTTTCTTTATCAAACTAAACACACAACCTTCATATACAAACTCAGTACAGAAACTGCAACTGCAGTACAGCGGTCGAAACAGAAGAATGGCCCCTATTGTATTCGAATTACCAGATTTTAGAAAGAGAAGAAGGTAGTTACGCTCTCATTTGCACACAGTGTAGACATGGCTATTTTATAAGGGATGAGGGGAATGAATCCCAGAAAAGTATGTATTTCATATACTAGGAAGATGAGCTGACAACAAGGTGGAAGGTTTCTTGGAAAATCATAAAACTTAATAAGGGTTTCGCATTGTGTTTCAATTTTCAATAGAGGTAGACTAGGTCACTGACCTCATATCTCCATCTCTTTCTGAAGTGTTGTGCAAAGATTTTGTCTACGCTATCTGATTTACAGTTAGAAAAGTAACAGTACGATTGTGCTTCTAAGCAAGCAATTTTCGGAATTTTTAGTATGAGTTTGTATTAACAAAATAATAATATCAACTAAAACCGATTAATTTTAATAGACTCGATTATTCGATTACTTATTTTTGATCGATTAATTTGACAACATATCGATTGATCGATTAATCGAATAAATCCCACATTACTTAATAACTATTTTAAATTGGTTATTTTATGTCACTTTATCAACTGCTATGGTTATCTAGCGTCTGAATTAGATAAAAGTGATAATGCTAAGGAGATGAATCCAGGGTCCAGCGCCGAAAATTACCTAGCATATTTTGTTCCTAATAGGTTGAGGTAAAATCCCGGAAAAACTTCAGCCAGGTAACTTGTCCCAACCACGATTTGAACTCGGGCCCTCTCGTTTCTCGGCCAGATGTGTTAATCGTTACTTCACAGCGGTGGACTCTTAGTAACTAGGCCTATCATTACACGATCGTTACATGGTATACTGTATTTGAAGGGCTTTTCATATTGTTTTATTGTAGACCAGTGATGATCTTCAACTAGCCAACATATGACGTCGGAGCTCGTTTCCTCAAATAAAACCAGCTCGGAGCAGAACCTTCATTAGAGCAGCGACTGGGAACAGCCTCTCTCAGAGAGCTTAGTTTCTCTATCTACTTAGTTGCTGTTATTACTCGACCAAGGCGAGTGGAGCCGCGGGCGTAATATGAACTATCGCGATTCGGTATTACGAACGCAGGAGAAGTAGCGCCACAGCTCCGGGCTGCAGGACTCCCCTGGCCTTGGTCGAGTAATACATTTAGGTATTCATGCTGACTGCTCTGTTTACAATACGATTTCCCCGTCCCTGCGTTAGAGCGCGTGTGGGAGGCTAAAACTGTGTCCCGAAGAACGTATGTCTGTAAACGGACAACATCAACTAAAAAAATTGTGACGTAAGAGCACTCTAAGGTCGACTGAGAACATGAACAGAGACATGGTGATGCAGTGTAGAGGGGTTGACTGTGGTGGATTGTAGGTTAACTAGTTAATAGTAGGACAGATCTAACAGGTGAGTTAAACGACTTGGATATGTCCTTATAGATAAAGGGATGATAATTACCGAAATGGACGACAAAATTATAATATTAAAACAAAATATATAACAATTAGCTGACTAACGGGTTAATACTTCTCATACGTTAATAAAGGTAGTTGAATATTCTCCTTCATCTGCAAATAGGCATATTGAAGAATTCGTGCAGGCATTAGAAAATTTTCAATTTGAATTTGAATCAGCATTTAATAATTAAACCTTCTTGAGTCAGATTCCAAGCTATCTGGTACGCCCTATTTAATGGATGTAGGTATCATTGGCTATTAATGGAGAACCAAGGTTCTACGCACCGAGCGCTCTAACCACTGAGCTACTGGAAATACGGAAGGAAAAGGATTCGATCCGATGCTGTGGATTGAGCCTCGGCGTAGCTCAGTGGTTAGAGCGCTCGGTGCATAGAACCGAGGACCCGGGTTCGATTCCCGGCGCCCGGAGCGAATTTTTCTCCATTAATAGCCAATGGTAACCATAACAGATAATTCTGTAGGACCAAAAAGTTAATCTTTACGTAAGATGTAGATAACATTATTTCAAAACTGTAATTAGAGCTTATTGATCTACAATGTGATGGGGAACTAGAGAATTGATAATATACAAATAAAACCAGTTTGTGCGAGTTTCACAGAGCTTTCCCTTAAAATGATTTCCTCGCCTATATAGATTTGTAAGGAAGATGCTGAATATATTTGGCTCCACATACGTTTACGAGCAAATTTACTACAAATTAAAGTAACAAACCCTGACAAAGGTGTCAACCATCGGGTTGTGATTTACAGTATGCTCTTCGATTTAGTATTGCTCACGCAATGATTCCTAATATAGAAAAATTTGGGAAAGTAAAAGACCAGCACAAGTACTAATGAGATAAGCCTACAATAAATGTCTCATAAAATCTTCCTTTCTTTTTAAAATAATTAATCTAAATTTCTTAGTTATTTAAACATAAAGCTATTAGAAACAACAACCACAGAAATAATTTGTTTGCTGGGAGTCAGTTTCTTT
Organism: Periplaneta americana; assembly: GCF_040183065.1. Classification (NCBI taxonomy): domain Eukaryota; kingdom Metazoa; phylum Arthropoda; class Insecta; order Blattodea; family Blattidae; genus Periplaneta; species Periplaneta americana. The sequence continues at coordinate 87,084,466 of NC_091124.1, read as the reverse complement.
CAGTATTATAAAACTTTAAGAACCGGTACAGGCTACAGCGCGACGTCACATTCTTAGTCATAACATGGCCAACATTGAATAAGTTTATGTATAAATGCACGTTTAACATGAGTTTAATATAGCAATTCCTTTGTTTTTTTTTTTTTTTTTTTTAGAACTTTGGAGATGTATTTGTATTAGGCGATTGTCAAGATGGCCATGACTAGATCATGATAATCACGTGACTCCGATTCGTGCCGAAGTCTGTCTTTCTCGTTAGCCACGAGCAGAGACATGTGACGTCACAGAGCTAGCAACTGGCAATGTCTATTATAGACCAATAGGTAATTAAGTAACCACAAGAATAGAGTTCGTTGATGCTGCGCCATTTTAGTCGGTGTAACTGTTATACATTCAAGAGAGTATTATTTTACTAAAAGGATTAGTGGAAGTTGGTGTTAAAATAGATACAATATCCGATACATCATAGCAGCTAATATGATTGAGAGCGATGATTCTGACATATCCATGGACATATAATTATTGAATAGTGAAGAGTTATGGAAAATTTGCTGAAACTCATTGGTACTGTTATTTTACCCTATAACAGCACTAGTGGTGTTACGAGCTCTAACAATAATAATCTGTTTCTCTAGCAACAAGTGCGCGTGTTGTAAATCGAACTTGCAAAAGTCTGTCAACAATAGTGGTAAGCACAACAAAAGACACAATCGTGCATAAAAACAGCTGACGCTTTATTTTCAACTAGGTATTTTTATTTGTATTTTAAAATTATACGTTTTATTGAGAACTTATTTTAATAATAATAATAATAATAATAATAATAATAATAGTTTATTTATTTAATCTAGCAGAGCTAAGGCCAGTAGGCCCTCTCTTCCGCGCAGCCAGACTCTAATTCTAAGTGAATACAGTTGGCTTACATACAATAATAGTAAAATTGTTATAATTAATGACACTTTCATGTTGTCCCTGTGTGCGTGATGTACTTCCTCTTAAACTTTCCACCATGTTCGAATAAAAAGAAATGAACTGATTGAAAAAAAATGGCTTATTAATTTCGAGCAACATAAAACTATCAATGTAGTTAGATTGTTATTGGTCATTTAAGCATCAATAAGATTAATGATTGATTAAAGAATATCAGCGTGTAAATTATCATTAAAATTAGTCCACAGCTGTGGAGTAAACCGTTAATTGCATTAGCAAGTCTGACCACGAAACGAGCGGGCCCAGGTTGAAATCCTGGTTGGGACAAGTTACCTGGTTGAAGTCTTTTTCGGAGATTATCCCATGATCCATTAAGAGCAAATACTGGGCAACTTTCGGCACTGGACCCTGGACTTATTTCGCTGCCATTGTTACCTTCATTCACTCCGACGCTAGATAACCATCGTAGTAGGAAAAGTATTGTAAAACAAACTAGACTGGATGCAAATTAAGACTTATGATGAGGGCGGCTAGAATCCTAGATAAAGAATACCATACATAAACTTATTATTATCTTCAATCGATACGGCTCAACGCTTGGTCGCACTGAGTTGCTTGTCTTGCATCTTGAACATAATAATAATTATATCCATGAACAGGCTTAAGATAAGATGTGTAATTCCTAAGTTATTGATTGTTGTCAGCTTGCCGGTGATGATAATACATCATTATTATTTTCTTTCCTTACTTTATACTGTACTTTATAAAGTATACTTTTATTACAAGTGAGGGGGGGATAGAAGTTATCCCTGGCAGGGATGTTAATATGAATTTATGAGAGAGGGATAACGTTTCAACAGGGGGGAAATCCCCCCTCCTATCCCCCGTTAATTCGCACCCTGAAACTAGATAAAAATCATTAAAATAACTGTTTAACTTGGACTGATCCTCGGAACTTTCAACTCCAAACTGATGCGCTACTACCGCTTGGCAAGTACTGTATATATGGTTTCGTCAGGTATGTAAGAGGAAGTAACCTGCACCTAACTGGTAAGAACTCACACCAGAACACACACACATGAAGCGACGAATGTGAAAGTTCGGCACCCGACAGATCATTGATTATCCTCGTGGAGGACATTGTTTCCATTTGATATTTCAGTGACCTGACTGTTGCTGGAGGGAGTAGAAAAAAGAGAGTTTATCGCATTTTTCACATGCTGGTTTAATGATTACCAGTCGTGATGTGTAGATAATGTGTAGCTATAACACTCTGCAAAGTGTTTTTCTCTGCACACAAGTATCGCGGGTTTAAACCCCGCTGAGAATGATGGCAATTAGGAGGAAAAAATCATAAGCGTGACTTCCATCGAAACGGGGACGTGAATTAGCTTTACTGCATGTCTGCGATCCCTTCGTTTAAGAATAAATATCTAACAGGCAAAAATTAGGATGTCCAGGCTGCCATTACTCCAATCTCAATTTCTGGTAACACATTTCTCCAAGACATGCAATAGTGAGGACATTAAGATTCAAAACTCCACTGATTATAGGGGAGACCCGGCTAATTCCGCAATATTAAGAAGTAAATCTATCATATTTTTATCAAAATGTTTATTGAAAAATATTATCAAGGTATGTAGACATGTATGAAACCTCTCGTTGCCAAATGAGATAAAGAGACCTCTTAAAATGCAAATATATTTAGTTGCACATACATTAGCCTACAGTTGAAGAAGAACTCGGGTAATTCCGCAACAGTGCGGATAAATCCGCAATAGGGCTTGGTTAATCCCGCAGTAGTAAATAATTATGAAATACATTATGAAAGTAACATACGTAAAAGGAACAATTTATATGTAACAATGCTCACTTTCTTCACAGCTGTGTAGAAAAACACGAAAAACAACCAGCTTTCGATGTTTCACTGTATTGCCGATAGAGGTGTCGACCAATATCCTTGATTTTTTTCTACAGCAGTGCAGAGGACATGCCTCCTGTTGACAGTCTTTCAAAACTTACGTTCACGCTATTGTAAAGCCACAGTAAAATCATATATACACTACTGCGGAATTAGCCGAGTTTCCCCTACTACAGCCACTGAAAATGTACCAACTGAACAGAGATCAGATTACGAGTTTGAGTGACTTAACGTTAGTATTGTGCATATTGTTGTGCTGTAGTGACAAGACATCCACCCATAGTTGCGGATATACTGTGAGTTGTTTATGTGAACAGAGTATACTTAGTATACAAGTGCAATAGATCTATATGCCTAGCTGCACTCAACCTGAAAGCAACGTTTTGGTACCAATTTCCGAAGACTGGTAATCATTATTATTTCGTAGTTATGTCTACACTATTAAAATCGATGCTGGATAAGAAAGTAAAATTAATTTAAAAGACACATGAATTCGCGTCCTTGCGATATTTTTGGGGCTGATCTCAACATTTACAGTATGTGAGTTCCCAGCCTGAAGGCCATGTGTCGCTCCGCTGCATCATTCTATATAAGGGACTTATATATAATTTATAAGAGAAGAAAGCCGAAAATTTGACGTTATTTTAGTAGCCCTATACGCTAAAGAGGGAGGGAGAAACCAATTAACAAAGATATCAATTGTATAGAGTATAGACACACCAGCTAACAAACCTGGAGTAAAGACGAGGTGGTGTTATCGGGTCGCTGTCATCGGCGACATGGGGCGAGCTTTGACTTTAGTGCAAAGAAGGCCGACAGGAGCGCAAAGAAGGCCGACAGGGCGCAAAGAAGGCCGATAGGAGCGCAAAGAAGGCCGACAGGGCGCAAAGAAGGCCAACAGGGCGCAAAGAAGGCCGACAGGAGCGCAAAGAAGGCCGACAGGAGAGCAAAGAAGGCCGACAGGGCGCAAAGAAGGCCGACAGGGCGCAAAGAAGGCCGAAACATCTTTGAGTTCTTCCTTGCCAATCACATTGCTTTTATACAGTCAAAGTTAAAATACTAGGCCTATATGTTGCCGCATTATTTATAGGCTATCTACATTACAATGCATTGTAATACCTTCTAATGTGGTAGCTTCGCTATTCTTATCCCTGTTCCAGTCATGCGGCGATTTCATTTCATCTCCACTGTCGATTCATGGAATAAACAAATGTGAAGTGCTGCTGCTAGCTGAAGTGAAGTGAAAGCCATACTTTAGAAATTCCAAAATAGATGTGAGTAGCTCATCTCTTTCAGGCCTCATCCTCACATTAAATTTATTTTAACGCCTTAGGGGAAAAAAAAACACGGGAAAACTACAGGAAAGATGTATGGTTTCAATTTAAGACGATCCAACTACTGTATCTATTTTTAATTACACTAAAAGACTGGGGATGGGCATCATTACTACTCCCGTGCTGACGTATGAGGCCTCACCGCTAGTAGTATTATTCTTAATGCTGGATGCCTCGAGAGCCATGCGCCGAGTCCAGCCACGTCAATATCTCTGGATTAGGGGTGGGATATCAAGAAGGATATTCTGCCCATATGGCGTGCGTAGATAATAATAAAACTGAAGTGAAAGCCTTGCACAAAATATCAAACGTTCACAGTTGTAATCGCCATTCCCTACACTCTCTTCTGACACTCTACAACAATATAATGTAAATTACTCTTACTGAGCAGCTCCATCTGTTGGAGCATCTCATATTCTGATATGAAAATTCTGAAATTTTTGGCAAGTACCTGCATTAAAGTATCACAAGACTTTTAGCGTCCAAAAACAATAAACTTGTACATTTGACAAAGCTCGTTGTAAGTACTGCTAGGTCTTCTTCTTATAACAACAACAACAACAAAATAATAATAATAATAATGATAATAATAATAATAATAATAATAAAACAACCTACAGTTAGGCATAAATTATTTTCGGTAACCGTGGGAAGTACGGCAGTATGTGTTGTGATTTCTTCGATATATGTACGCACATTAGACTGACCCATTGTAAAGTGCCCCGTGAAAGACGGATAATGTTTTAATGAGAGAGATATTAGACACGATAATGCAGCTCGTGTCAATGTTCTGAATCGAGAATCGTGACTACCTTCACTCTCGAGGTTCAAGTTCCACACACTTCACGTCTGTTTATTCCACGAATCGATTTATTTCTCGTCCTACTCAACGGAACTGAAACCATAAAAGTAGTCTGTCGTTACGCCTACAAGAGACTCTCATGCGCTCACTACCGGTACGAGCTCCAGGTTATTGTGGAATACATTTTCTTTGAATTACTTCGTTTGATGCAATGTGAGCAGTAGCGCGAGCGATTTGAACATCGCTTTTCACACCAGAAATCCTTGCTAAAATCCCGGCAGAGTCCAAGTACAATTTACAGAGCGAAAATAGGAACCACAAAATTGACACGCTGTCCTATCTTTCTTAATTACAATGCTCTCGAGCACACAGATTAAAATTAAATTATAAAAACAAAAATGTTTCTAGCCACTACCGTAAGAGGCAGGCTCGTGTATGGTGTGGTCTTAGTCAATAATATAACATAAAATTTACAAGGACAAAGAAACAAACACATTTAATATAAATTGACAATCAGACAGAAGCCAGTGATATTCAATAAAAACATGAATATAGTTGACAGAAATAAAAGGTAAAGAAAATACACACATTTGTTAATATTATATATCATGAATAATTTCATAAATCTCTTTTTTAAAAGCTTCAATTTAAAAATATTTCAAATTTGGAAAATGGTTTGTAATTTTATTATAAAGTCTTGGACCGAAACTAGCACCATGTTTAAGAGCTGCACTTGTATGAAATTTAGGTTCAATTAATGGGTAAGTATACTTTTGTCTTCGAGTACGATATTCATGTCGTTTAGATTTATGTTTTATTTGATTTCTGTGGTAGTAAGTTAGTAAACTATATTTATAAATTTCTTTAATAGTTAATACTTCAAAATCTGTATCTATAAATTATATTTGTTGGGTAATCCATAATTTTGGTCAGACAAATTTTTATTAATCTTCTGTGTAATAAAATTAATGGATTAAGTACAGATGATGCTACTCCACCCCAATTTATTATACCATATGAAGAGTCCACTGCAAGAATGATGGATGTCATTTGGAATACATTTTGCAGGAGAAGCGCTTGAAAGTTTGAAATGCTTAGCGCTCAAAGCTTAACTGTGATTTTCCGATCATTACTGGACAATGACTATCAGCGTTAATGCAATGTAACTCTCTATGTACATTCTATATGTCTTAAGCTATTCATTGACAGTCTTGGCTCATTTTCGACAAAAAAAAGTGACATCCATCATTTTTGCAGTGGACTCTTCATATTGTATTAATGATTGCAATAAAGCTAAAAATATTGTTCTCAATGCCTCCTTAGTGATAAAATGTGAAAGTATTATGAATTTATAAATTGTCTTTCTTATACTTGTACACATAAAATCAATTTGTTTATCCCAACGTAAATGCTGATCTATAATAATTCTTAAATATTTGACTTGTGTGGAAGGTGTTAGATGTGGGCAATTACAATAATTATTTGTTAATTTATTACATGAAATATTATCTATTACTAAGATTGGTCATGCATCGAGCATTTAGTGGCCTTCTGTCCTAACAGCGCCAATATTTTGTAGCTTATTATTTCAGAATGCTAGTCGTAGAGGTTGTCCTGTATAGAAGCACGGATCTATCTTTCTGTAGGTAACTTACATAATTTCAGCTTTGTGTTATCTTTAAAAATTGCACTGTTCCAACGAAATTAAAAACAGATTTGATAATACCATATCAATAAAAACAATACATTCTCATAAAACATATTAAACACTATATTAATTTTTTATTTTAATGACTTAACTGTATCACCTTGAAAATATTTGTCTGAACTCTTTCTCATGAAACAGATTAAACATTTGTTCTTATTGTACATCAGTGACCTAATCTGAATGAAACTTCTGTCGTTAGTCTAATAATGGACGAAATAGATAGAAAATATTTGGCGCTAAATCGATTTTACGTAGTAGATAATTAAAAAGTTTCAAACATTGGCCTACATGGTGAATATACTAGTTTGTTTCGTTAGCAGTGTTGGGGCAGCATCGTCTTCGAGCAGAATCACGCTTTCGAAAGTTTCCCACACTTCTTGGATTTGATTTACGGTGTGAGTTCCCGCAATAGTTCCAGCATCTGACGTATTTTCTGTTTTACCTTTAAGTGTTAAATGAACAAAACTGGAACTGCCACGTCCCAGAAAGTATCATTAACAAATTTCGCGCAGAATGCAGTCTTCAACTTTCAGACTTTTGGCCACACGTCAACATCTGCTGCTTATTCACTGATTAGGCCTAACAGCAATGAACAGATGTCTTATTAATAGTAACCAAACGCGTGGGAAACAAATTACATCCGTGTCAATGCTCAAGATTCTTTTGTGAAATTTCTAAACGTATCAGTTTATATGTTTTTGCTTTTTATTTTCCCTAACGCACTTCAGTTCTTTAAAAAATCTGGGAGATGAGGTATGAACTGAAATATGTTGTAACCACTTTTCACATTATCTGACACAGTCAAATATATACTACGAATAAGGGAATAATAAGGGAATTGCATCTAATATCGCATCCCATTTTGTAAAACCAAAATTTATAAAAATAATCATAATTATAAAAATATAATTACAGCGCATCACTTTTTTCTGGGATTCATATCATGTGACCTCAATAGCATGAATTTGTTCAATGTTTACTTTAAATGTCGTACGTGGAGAAAAACAAAATAAGCAACATTTGGCGATGTCAAATAAAACAGTGTTCCTAATATCGCACCCTGACAAAACTTTATTAAAAGTACAATCATTATAACACACAATACATTTTGTAAACAGACACAACAAAAAGTAGGGTACCGGTACATAAGGTTGATAACATTGTCGCCTTTGGTGATGAAGTAAGATCATGGGGTTTGCCAGGGGGTATATTTTATTTAGTATTTAATATTTATTTATTTAACCTGGTAGAGATAAGGCCGTCAGGCCTTCTTTGCCCCTCTACCAGGGGATTACAACTATAACATGAATAATAAAACTACAATGCGGTCAGAATCACGCTTGGCTGATTTATCTTCGGAAAAATATCATGTTACTCATTGGACTGGATGCTAAAGTGGGTCAAGGCATTCTATAGACAGATCAGTTAGGAAAAATCATAATGCTCCTGCCGGGATTTCAATACCAGTTCATCAGTGTGGGGACACTTCTAAAGACGGAATTTGGAACACCACGTGAAAGAAAGTGTCCAATTAAAGCATCGAAACAATGGCTGACAACGCACATTTTCAATTTAGAAATGCAACTAGATATAATATCACATGTTTTTATGATAGAACTTTGATAGAACAAAGGTAACTCGAAAAAATCTTAAATACTCGTTAAAACTTAAGAATCACAACAACTCGCTTTCTAGCATTGTTCTCACTCCAGTGACACAAAGAACATCTAAAGCAACGCTGCTGAACAGTTTCTACTGCTTATCGGCAGAATGCAGCAAGTAACATATTCAATACCGTAGGTGCGAAATTAGAAACATGGGCGATAATAGGCACAGTTCCCTGCATCAAACATATTAGTATAGTCGGCGTAGACTGCCTCATTATCGATCTGTAACCTCCCGAGTATTTTTACTGATAGGCATATACTTTGATTAATGATAGCACGCACACATGCATTTTTAGGCGTTCGTGTTGAATGAGATCAGGAATAGACGTCTGGATATTGCATCGTGTCCTGGAACTTGACAATCCCGACGTTTCGGAACTACATACAGGTCCATCATCAGGTCAAATAGGTAGAGCCCGATCGCAAACTCGTGGCACCAACATGCGCAAGCTTCTTTCTGAGGCTTCGGAGTGGGAGGTTCTGTGTGTGGAGGCGACTGCTTACTCATAGAGCGTACTGTTCAAACACCCCCCAGCAAGACTCTTCGGCGAGTCCAATAAGTGGATGCCAATTCGTCTTTCGCGCAGGTGCCACGAGTTTGCGATCGGGCTCTATGAGTAAAAGGGTTGTGCATTCTTTGAGCTAGTTATGTCTGGCGACTCCAAACAACTGAGCTTAATAAGGTCAAACCAGTACGTCCCTAGATTCTGTGTGCAGCAAACGATTTTATATTTACATTAACAGTAAGAATTTTGGTATCATTTTTGTATTACGACATTTATATATTGTTTGTTACTCACGAGATGAAGAGCGGGAGCTGAGGCGGCAGAGGGAAGAATGGTAGTGATATGAATTGCTTATATTATGTGACGCAGTAGCGATACTATTCATTAAAATATACAGACTTCATCAGTTTCTAGTCATCGCTCTTGTACTTGGGAAGCGAGGAGTCAAGCTATGAATTACAGCTGCACTAGACTAAGTAGTTATTAATAGTTACTTTATTCAAATAATTAGAAACTTTTAATTGTCATACGAATATTGTTACTAATATTAGTAACAATATTTTTCGCATGAATAATGGGCCACCAACGAGCATTAAACAAAATAGATCTAGCCACTATATCAAATACAGGGACATCATTTTATTTTTACTAACATTTTTAATATTAACCTGGCTATACCTTTTGCTACCCCTTCCCACGACTGGAGTTCGATGATACTGCGTAAAATAAAAACAAATCACTTTACTAGGTATACGAGGGAAGAAAAGTAGTTCATCCATTTACGTAAACTAGGAAATATCGCAATTTCGAGTTTGATAATTTTCATTAAGTTTTTGTGTAATCAAAATACAGTACAGTATTAACAATAAGTGTTTTTACTCACGAAATAAGTTATCCATGCGAACGTATTCATTCTGCAGTGTATATTATACTGTCTACAGTACATTAGCGTACAATATAAAGAATGAGGTTAAATTGTAAAATAATCATAATATGGATATTTAAACACATTTTTTAAAATGGTGACCGTTCATTTCGATACAGGCTTCAGTCCTTTCGTGCATATTATCGTACTATAGACTACTGTACCTAATTCCAATTACCAGTTTCGTCCTTCGTACTAATAACTCATGTTGAAATAATTCTGTACCTACTCTGTAAAAACGTACCTTAGGTACTGTAAATTCAATCTTCACTTCTGTCCGATCCGAAAAAATAAAATTACTCAGACATGCTATCTACTGTCCGTCCAAGTAGTTATGTCGGAGGATTGTAGAAAGGGGGGAAATCACTTGACAATTAATTATTTAACGAGGCCCTTTTATTTAAGTTATTTTAAACAGTTGCATAATATTACGTAGACGTCCAATTCCTAACAGAAATTAATGTTTTCAGAAAAGACTAAGACAGCGCAGCCACTAGCCTTTTCAGCGGCGTGAGCAGAAGCAGGTGGGGAAAATCGAGATGCGACGTAGGCAAACGGACGACAGCACCTGTGCGAAAATATGATTCAATATTGAAAGCTGTTTCGTCACTAGAAAACGCGAACATATTTCTGGAACGTACTATACTCAGTACTGCTTGACTGCATGTACGCGGCCTTGGTTGTGTTGGAAGTTTACTAGTAGAAGGGATGGGAGTGAAGTACATTCAAAAACTCAGGTACAATAAAAATTGAAGTAAAAATAAAATGATGTCCCTGTACAAAGATAAATAATATCACAATTGCATATAGTAAGACAGTAAAAAAATTAGGAGTACATTTAGATCCAAATTTAAAATTTCAAATCAAGTGACCTACATATGTAAGAAAACTTTTTCCATAATTCATTTCCTCAGATATTTAACCAACGTTTTACCTCTCAGCCTTAAAAAGAACCTGTTCCAAACTTTAGTGATGCCCCACTTCGATTATTGCGATTCTCTATTCACGAATCTAAATACTGATCTTGCCCATAGACTACAGCGTGTTCACAATATCTATGTTCGTTTCGTTTGTAACATTACAAAATTCGATCATGTAACATCGTCACTAGAATTATTGTCTTGGAATCCACTTAAAGAAAGAAGATTCTTCAACTCCCTCTTATTACTATTTAAAATCATCCACACTCTCTTACCTAGCATTTCGTTTTCTTTACCTTTCGCTACCTCGAACCCGGAACATGCATCTTCTCTCTATTCCTCTGCACAGAACATCCTTCTATTCATCATCTTTCAGCATATCGATTCCACGCCTCTCGAATTCTCTCTCTGACCATGTCAGAGACTGTCGGACAATATCAAAATTCAAATTTAAATTAAAAAATCACATTGTAGTTCATGGAATTGCTTGTTGAACACCTGTCAGGTTGCGCAACTTCGGTTTAACCCATCACATATAGTAAATATTATAAATACTCGTATGCTGTTGTAAAATTGACAATTAATATGTAATTTATTTATTATTATTATTATTATTATTATTATTATTATTATTATTATTATTATTATTATTATTATTATTAGTTATCACTATCATTATTGCTATCTCTATTTCTTTTCTTTTTTTTTTGCGTTAGCTCGATGAGAGCTCTATAGTGTTCTTTTGACTCGATCCTCTATAGGGCTTTAATTTAATTTGTATTATTTTCATCAGCGTTTGTATTTCTTTATTGTATTTATATGTGCTATCTGGTAGGGTGGAAGAGAAGGCCTTATAAGGCCTTAATCCTGTCAGACTAAATAAATAATCTGTCTACTGGGATGCTAATCAGAGTGATGTATATAATAATGAGCAGTTACAGTCAGGAAGATCACATTCCTTCCTCTCGTTTTCTCCCGAGTAACCGCCAATAGGTTTTTTGTGCACCCGTGGTGGAATGAGTTGTGCTGCCTAGCTAAGCCGGTCGCACCATCCGCCACATTACATATTCCTGTAGTTTCTTCTACCTTCTTCTGTGTTGATGTTTTTCCATTTTCTCCTCTACTCCAGCTTCTCCAACATTTTCCCTGTGACTCAAGGTTTCTTAATTCTCACACCTTCTGTGTATCCTATTGTTTCTTCTGCTGTTGTCTGTATACAGCTTTTTAAATAATTCCAGTACTCATTACTGTTCTCAGGTGTGGATTCTAATGCAGTGCCTTTCTTTCTTGAAAATCTGCTTGAAATTTTCTTCTGTCCTCTTCATTCTACAGTTTTTCCATGTTCAATTTCTTCGTCACCTGCCTTCCTCTTATCTTCTTCAGACGAATATCTACTTCGCCTATCAGGAGGACATGATCTGAATTAATATCCGCTCCTGGTGGAGTCTTTGCATTTTTAAGCAATTTCGGAATCTTTCCTGTACCAGTATATAGTCTTTCTGATATCTGCTTTCGTCCCTTGGGCATGTCAATGTGATTCCTATCATTGAATACAATAATTATATTGGTATAAAATAGTGTTAAATAAATAATATTCTCCGGTTGTTGTGTGCAAGGCCGCTTTAAATACACGGAGTCATTTGTTTCCATTTCATTATAGTCTAATTGTCTCAGGCGGCAATGATAAATCGTATTGTTATTTTAAAACTCGTGTATCTCATTAAATATAAATCCTATCAAAATTTTGCACAGAATAAAACTTACCGGAAACCTTTTTAAAGAAATTCTTGTTATATAACATTTTGCATAAAAATCAATAATAAGCGAGATATTTAGATTTATTTAATTCAGCCCCCTTATAACTCCACTTTTAAATAAAGTATTTTAAATGCGATATAGCCTAAAATCTAAGTTAGAACGAACTCAATTTATATTTAAATTTTCATATAAGTCGGTTCAGCCATTATCGCGTGAAAAGGTAAAAACATCAAGACAGACAGACAGACAGACAAAAATTAAAAAAACTCGATTTTTGGTCTCAGGATGGTTTATTATACACGTTAACACCAATTAGGCCTATTCTTGAAAAATCTAAAATTACCAGAAACATTTTGGTTAGAGATTTATTAATAGTATAGATTATTATTATTATTATTATTATTATTATTATTATTATTATCTAAACAAATGAGGACTTTCTGCTAATAAACATACTTGAGATGGTTACATGGATCCAAAGACTAATGTTTTAGGCTTTTAGTCAAAAATGGGTTTCATAGGACCACAATGCAGGATCGATTTAAAGTCAATGGTTTTGAGCGTACTTATTTTACTAAAAGGTACTAACTAATACAACAGCTTTTGTGTTAAAAGCTTAGGTGTGGTAGCAATTCTAACGTGAGTTTTCATTAAAATGATTATTTAATAATAATTATATGAGTACCGGTAAATCGTTGAACGAGAAAGTGTATCCATTTTCACTGGATTGTTTTCGTCTTGTTCTCTAATTTTGAGTACGGGAAGTAAGAGTGGTATTTTGCGTTGCACTAGAGGCAACTGTTCCAAAATAGTTCTTTTTTTTTATGAAATGCGCTGCGAATTCTTTGTGCCGCAACAGCTGCTTGATGTTGCCGGTCATCGTGACTTGAGCGTAGCAGGAATCCACCTTTTTTTTCTTCTGGTAGCTTCTTTATGCAATTGTTCTCATATTACGTCATAAGAACAAGTCGCTTCAAGATAGTTCGGTGCTCAATAAGATAATGTACGTACTTGAACAAGTTACATTTACTACCTTTCTTCCATCTATTTGCTTCTTATCGACGGCCGAGCACTGAACAACGTGAAAAGTTTTGTTTACTTAGGGGTAACAATGACGATGAACGGAAAATGGAATAAACATATAGACACTACAAAACATAGGGCATTGATAAAAGCGATGGAAACGCTGAAGATACGTAACAAAATCCCGGAAGTCTCTCTAAATTTATTAGATAAAGTATATAACGCGGTAGTTAAATCTACAATTACGTATGGGGCAGAAATTTGGGGTTGGGGAAGAACGGAAAAGCTTAACCAGGTACAAAGCGACTTTTTAAAACGGATAGCGGGAGTGGGGAGGGGAACGGCTACCAGCGGAATCCTAAGAGAATTCGGACGCCATAGAGACTCAATAGAATGCAAGATAAAAGTTTTAAAGTACTACTTGAGGATTGTGCATGGAGATCAGTCTCTTATTAGAGCGGTCTGTTATAGGGAGCAACTCGAGAGGAGAGACCAAGTAACCTGGGCAGGTAGATTACGCAGAGGGTTGGAGGAAATAGGCATGGGATTTATAATCGCGGAAGATTGCAGGAACAAGCGAAATGTCTGGCGGAAAGTCAAGAAACGCCTGAAGGATATAGACAGGCAAACAACAGAAGGGGAATGTAGGGATAAGGTTGCTCTGGAGATCCAATCGATGATCAAAACAAATTGGGGGGCCGAACTATATCTCTATGGAGGTAGCAAAGATGGTAGACTGGGTTTAATCTGGTTTCGTCTAGGAGCCTGGAGGGCACTTAAAATCGTCAACGAAGAGGGGGCGAGAATATGTCCACTTTGCGGTAGAGGTGAGACATCACACCACATTTTGTCGGAGTGTGAAGCCACAGAAGCTCTGAGGAAACGATTCCTGCCAGAGTCCTTCATTACATCTAGCAGGGGGCACTTGGCGACATACGCTGTATTAAATAACGTTAAATCCTGTGACAGTGT